>NW_023270453.1:31964942-32023513 GCF_011800145.1 Mirounga leonina
TCTTTCTTTCTTTCTTTCTTTCTTTCTTTCTTTCTTTCTTTCTTTCTTCTTTTCTTCCTTCCTTCGTCTTTCTTTCTCTCTTTCTTTCTTCCTTCCTTCCTTCCTTCCTTCCTCTCTTTCTTTTTTTCTTTCCCTTTCTTTCTTTCTCCCTTTCCTGTTATAATAGGAACTTCACAGTTCAACAGGTTCTGTAGATTATTTGGCAGAAAACACAGTTTGTGCTGCAACTTGCTATAATAATAATAATAGCTAACATTTATTGGGAGCCTACTACACACCAGTCACTTTGCTAAGTGTTTTGTGTGCATTATCTCATTTAATTCTCATGACAATTCTGTGAGGTAGGCACTATTCTTTCTTCCATTTCTTGCAAGGGAAAGTGTAGTAACAAGAGGTTCATCAGCTCCCCTAGGTGCACAGAGCCAGAAAGCGGCAGAGTCCATTTTGAACAAAGGTCCCTCTGACTCCAAAGCCATTTCCCCTAGCCATCATACCAAGGAGCCTCTGCATCTAGGAGACCAAACCCCCCTGGTATGCACTGTCTGTGTACATTCCCTCTACCCCCAATGCAATGAAAGGAAATGACCCCTCTTCTAAAGGGCGCAGTAGAGATTCTTGACATTCTTTTAAGACCAACCCCACTTAATAAAGTACTTCCATTGATGTTCTAGTAAATAAGTTCAAGATAAGCTAGAGGGCTTAATTTCAGACAAAACAATATATTAGGTGAAAGGAAGTGCCACAGAGCTAACTTAATAAAGCTTCTTCACCTGTGGGATCTTTCAGACCACATCAAAATATAACACTGAAATTGAATGGCTGAACATAGATAATTTAGAGTTGACATCATCTGTACCTTACCGTGTGCTTTATGAATGGTGTTAACAATGCTTGAGTGCTTCCCATCTGCCAGGTATCACCAAGCATTCTACTTAGACAACCGTATTTAATTCCCATAAGAATCCCCTGCATCAGTCAGGATAGTCTAGGCTATGCTCTGGAAACAGGCAACTCCAAAATCTCAGAGGCTCATAAACAAAGGTTTATTTCTGGCTCATGCTACATCTCTATTATGGACAGCCAGAGACTCTGCTACTCTGAGACCAGGCAGCAGAGCAGGCATGACCTGGAACAGTCCTGGATGGAATTGCAGAGGGAAACGAGATGTCTGGAACATCTCACTCCACCAAGTCAATGCTCAAGCCTAGAAATGCAATGTATTCCTTTTGCACAAACTCATCGGCCAGAGTCACATGACAAAGGGAAAGAAATGAAATATTTGCTCTAAGGCAAGTGCTATTATTGTCCCGCCTTTTGCAAAAGAAGAAAGAGAAGCTAACAAGTCCATCAAAGGTTATATAGCTAGATAAATGGTTGAGCCAAGATTTGACTTTCTGACTCACTCTTCACCCTGTCTGATAGAGACAGAATTATAAATAGGCTTCTATAAAACAAAACAGATTACAACGCAATCCCAGTTTAAACAAAATATAAAGCTCAAAGGAACTATAGGGGATGAATAATTGTAATTGAGAGCTAGAAGAACTAAAAAATAAGACAGAGCCTTGTGGAGGAGATGTGGCTTGAGTTGCCTCTTAAAAGATGGGAAGTTGCATTGCAGGTGCAAGGTGGACAGGAGGTAAATGCATGGAGATGGAGCACAGAAGTAGTTAAGACTGTAATGCAGTGTGCCTGGAGGATGAGGGGGGACTTGAGAGAAGATAAAGCAGAAATGCAGCAGGAGATGAGGAAAAAAGCAGACTGGGACAGACCATAGGTTTTGTCCTCTCAGTGGCAAGGAGATGCAAACAAGGTATTATTCTAGAATAACTCATACTCACAACTAGGAAAAGCACTGAAGGCACAAACCCACTCAATAATGAGTCAAAAGCCTCATTTTTTATAGAAGTATAGCATTTCTTGGGCTCTACAGAGTGCTTGGCACACTACATTGTAGGTGTTTTATAAATATTTATTGAATATCGAATAATTTCCAGGAGAAGTGTATATGAGGTTTAGAGTTTGCCCTAAGGACAAAACAGGAAAAAGTACTAGAAGTCTAGCAATAAAGGGAAGCTTGCAAAGAATTTTCTGGATTGAGTTTGTCACTGAGGACACAGAACACCAACATGCTGGCAAACAGCCAAGACAACAGGAAAGCCGAAACGCTAATGCAAACTGTGTGGGTCAAGGTTTAACTAGTCTTGCAGTGAATGGGGCTGCCATATGGAATTGTTTTTATTTGCTGTGGGTAATTTTCTGTGGAAGAGCATCCTCCTAACCCAGCATAATGAAGCCGATTATTCGTGCTTAGAATCAGCAGCAAGGAAAAAAAAAAGAGAGAGAGAGAGAGAGAAACACAGTCATAAAAAACACTTTTATGAGTGAGCTATAGCCTGGGCTGGATTCCATGCATGGGGACCCTCTTGGATGGACCATCAAGGAGATGACAAGGGCTGGATTGTCAACCTCACTGACCAAGAGCTCAAATCAGATTTGAGGGTTTCTTATCCCAAATACTGAGTGGAGACAGAAGTCTTCTTGGGGGACTTCCTGACAGTGAGTCAGCTTCCTGAGAGTGGACCCTTCCATTTCATGTCCAAATGAATTCAGACCCCTAAGAAGAAACTTGTGAGATCTAAAAATTGGATAGAGGATGCTCAGGGAAGAGAACTAACTTTATTAATGGACTTGTATGTTGGGCTGGATGGATGTTGGCTCCCATCCTGAGGGTAACGGTGAAGATTCCTTAGAAGGGGACACTTGAATTATAGAAGGATCACCAGGCAGGCGGGTCGAGAATGGAGGGAAAGAGAGGGTGTTAGTCTTGCAGTAGCAATAGTGCCTGAAGCTGATTGCAATCGGCCGGCTGAGAAATGATGAAGACTTCAATATTAGGTATAGGAATGGGCATATGGAGGAGGGGAACTGTATTCACTTGCTAGGGCTGCTGTAACCAAGTACAGCACTGGGTGGTTTAAATAACAGAAGTGTACTGTCTCACACATCTGGAGGCTAGAATTTCAAGGTCAAGGTGTAGGTGGGGTTGGTTCTTTCTGAGGGCCATGAAGGACGGATCTGTTCTCTCCTAGATCTTGGTGGTTTGCTGCTCATCTTTGCTGTTCTTTGGCTTCTGCCACATCATCCTCATCTCTGCTTTTATCTTAACATGACATTTTTTTCTGTGTGTCTTCACATGGTCTTTCCTCTGTGTATGTGTGTGTGCCCAATATTTCCTCTTTTTATAAGGACACCAGTGATATTGGATTAGACCCCCACCCTACTCCTGTATCACCGTATCTTAACTAATTACATCTGCAAAGACCTTATTTCCAAATAAAGACACATTCTGAGGTACTGGGGTCAGTACCTCAACATGCAAATTTTTGGGGACACAACTCAACCCATGACAGAACCCATTTCAACAGTATTTTGGAATTATAATTAAAGTGACTTGGTGATCAATTTATTATTTAAGAATTAAAATAGTTTTCAGATGATGGAAATATTAGCATACAATGGGAGCATTTCCAATTCGGCAAGGGGTCAACTTCAGTGGCAATGTCCTTGGTGGAAGCTGAATTATGTCACTCCACCAAAATTTATATGTTGAAGCCCTAGTGCCTAGCATCTCAGAATGTGACTATATTTGGAGATACGGCATTTTTTTTTTTTTTGAGATACGGCCTTTAAAGAGAAAATTAATGTTAAATGAGGTCATTAGGGTGGGCCCTAATCCAATATGACTGGTGTCCTCATAAGAACAGGTGATGATGTGTTAATTACCTTGATTGTGGTGATCATTTCACAATGTATACATATATCAGAACATCATGTATACCTTAAACATATATAATTTTTATACATCAAGTATACCTCAAGCTGGACAAAATAAGAAAATAAAAAATAAACCAGAATTGGAGATTAAGACTCAATCACAGAAGAAGCGTGATGTGAGGACACAAGGAGAAGACATCTATAAGCAAAGGAGAGAGGTCTCAGAAGAAATAACTCTGCAAACACTTTGATCTCAGACTTACAGCTTCCAGAACTGTAAGAAAATAAATTTGTTATGTGTGGGTTTTTTTTTTTTTAAAGATTTTATTTATTTATTTGACAGAGAGAAACACAGCGAGAGAGGGAACACAAGCAGGGGGAGTGGGAGAGGGAGAAGCAGGCTCCCCACCGAGCAGGGAGCCCGATGCAGGGCTCGATCCCAGGACCCTGGGATCATGACCTGAGCTGAAGGCAGACGCTTAACGACTGAGCCATGAGGTGCCCCTGTGTGTTTCTTTTTTAAGAGAGAGAGAGAGTGCGCATGAGAGAGAGAGAGAGCTTGAAGTGGGGGGAGGAGCAGAGGGCGAGGGAGAGAGAGAATCCCAAGCAGGCTCCACACCCAGTGCAGAGCCCAACGCAGGGCTCAATCTCATGACCCTGAGATCACGACCTGAGCCCATATCAAGAGTCAGATGCTTAACCAACTGAACCACCCAGGTGCCCCTGAATTTGTGTTGTTTAAGCCACCCTGTTTGTGGCACTTTGCTATGGCAGCCTGAGTAGCCTACTACAGTCCTCGATGATCTAATGATCATTTATGGTATGGCACCTGAGCAGTGCAGGAGAGAACCCTTGGGACTGGGGATCATTTAGTCTTTCCAGGTAACTGGATTCTCATCTGTCAAGGCACAAGATTAGTGTTGCCTATTAGGGATCATTGGTTTGCAAACTCCAGCAGGTCTGAAGCTCAGAGGAAGAAACATTTGTAGGCACCCCACTTTAACAAGTCCTGGCATCCTAAATGCCACCATGTTGTTGGCCTCTGGCAACTACTGCCACTTGGGTTTTTAGATGTGAAGTTTGCTCACTGAGTAGAAGCTGTGTTCTATTCATCATGGAGAGGGGAAAAGAGTTGAATGGAAGAGAGGATTTGAGAGAGGGAAGAGATAATGAGAAAGAGAAAACAAAAGGAAGAAGGGAAAAGGGGAGAACAGGGAAGAAGAGGGAAGTGGCTAGAGGATGAGACAGATGAGCCAATGTAGCTGTGGCAGGTGTCTCAGCCTCCACACCAACAACATGGGAGGCTAGATCATTCTATGATGTTGGCGGCAGTCCTGTGCTCTGTGGTATGGTTAACAGCATCCCTGACCTCCACCCACTCCATGCCAGTAACACCTACCCCCTCACCCCCAGGGGTGAGAACCAAAAATGTCCCCAGACATTGCCAAATGTCCCCTGGTGGGCAACATCACCCATGGTCTATGGTATGATTTCTCATAAAATATGTAAGCAGTCCTTCACATTTTCAAGAAAAAGGGCAGAAGGTGAAGAAACATAAAAACACATAAAGATGGGAAGAAACACAGGGACGTAGGCATGGACCCAGCAGAGTCCTACAGTTTCAGAGTCTTAGCTTGCATGGATGTGGCGAGGGGCTCGGCATATGCTGTGCTGTGTTTACTGGCACAAATAAAACTGTGACTTAGGCTCCACGGTTCGGACAATGGGTTCCATGTACTTGTGACAGTTACATCACACTTCTAACAAAAACAGTGTCTTCCCTGCTCAGAACACTGTCAGCCAAGCCAAACACAATTACAGATAGGGCTTTGATTGCATTTTCCTAATTGGCTCCAGGGCATTCTACCTCTTTGATATCATGCTTTTCCTGAGTAAAAGGTAGCAAAGGGTACATCAAGTCCTTATCTCTGATCGTTTTAATGAAATCAGTGGGAATCTAAGAGACAGTATTATTAACAGCTAAAAGCGAGGGCTCTGGGGTGTTACTTTGCATGGGTTACTTTCTGAGTCTCCATTTTCTCATTTGTAAATGGGGTAAAAATAGTCTCTAAAGGATTTGTTGTGAGGATGGAGATAATAAATGAAAAGTACTTAGTAAAGGCCCTTTTTGCCAGCAAAGGGTGACCAGAAAGATAAAGGAACTGGATATTAAGTTATAGGAGTAATTAAAAGATGTTTATTTTGATAAGAGGGGCATAAGGGCTGTCTTCAAGTGTCTGATGGGATCCTATGAAAAGGAAATAATTTTTCCAAAACACAGAACTAGAGACAAAAGAGGCATATTTAGGCTCAAGAAGTTTTCCAGCATCTGTATCAACATGGCTAACTACTGGAGAAGGAGAATGTTTTCCTCATGAGCAATGGTTGAGCAGAAGCTCTTTGGGAAGCCTCCTCAACTGGGAAAGAGAAAACTCCTACACATCCATCAACACCCACCTCAGTTGTCCCTACCTGCCAAAGGCTGCCCAGATCACCTTGATGGTGCAGCCTGAACTTAGCATCTTGAACTTAACTGCCCAAGATCTTACAGTAGTTACCTGTTTACCTGTCTCTTTCTGCATCTACATGGTGAACTCCTCTAGGACAAGAACTCAGTTGTTCACTCCCCTTAACCACACTGCCTATCATAATGCCTGGAACCAAGCAGACACTTAGAAGACGTCAAAAAGGAAAAAGAATGGAATGGCCAGAGAGATTTCTGATTTGGGGAGAGGGCTGAAGTTGGTCGCCTATACATTTCCATCCAACTCAAATATGTGATTATTTCTTGGTTCTGTTTTCTAACATCCAACTTACCAAAGCCTTATCAGGCTGAATATCCATCAACAAAACAACAGTTTGAACCGAGAAAGAGAGAAAAAACATTTGGTTCACTGCTTTGTTTTTTTGTTTTCCCAAACCGTGCCCAATGGCTCATTCTGTGGTAGGCATGGTTTTCCCCGGTGATTGGTCAATCTGAGAGTCAGTTGGCTCAATCAACTGGTTCTGGACTGACTCAGCTTCCTGCCTTCCAGTAATGAGTGGATGGTCAAAGACCTGTAAGGGAATTAAGACTTGTAAAAAAATATGTCCTCAGTTCTAATAACAAAATAAAAATAACTTGTCTTCAAGTTGTACCTAGGCTTTTAAAGTCTCATGTAATGAATTTCTATCCTATAGTGTCTGAAAGATGAAAAGGTGCATAATCCATTGAAGAAGCTGGTCAGTCTGCCTTCAATCCTCTTTTCTGTACTTCCTAGTTCAGAAGATATAGGACATCTGTATTCTTTTTAAACCTCTCAGCATAGATGCCTATTCCCCTGAGCCAGTGGGCAGATGACTATTTGCAAGGTTGCAAATAAATAAAAGTTGCAAATCTGGAATGGGAGGTGAGAATTATTTTCTAAGAATGGCTTATGGTGAGGAGTTACAAGAGGAAGAAAAGAATTGGAAGCTGATGAGCTGTGAAATGATTGAAATGGAGGGTGCCATCCTAAAGTGTTCAAAAATTTGCATTTTGCACTAGTCTCCAGTTTTGAAACGATTTTGGAAAAATCGTTCATCAAAAAAAAAAAATGGACAGAATTATCATTTAACATAGTATATCCCTTAGCATTTTACTTGTTTGTTTTCTTTTGCTTTATTTTGTTTTTAGGAAAGGCATTTCAGTTCGAATCAATGAACAAATGTTTTGGACCTACTATGTGTAAAACACAGAAGTGGGAAGACGGATGAATAGACATGGTTTTTGTTTCAAGATGTTATGTGGTGGGAAAAGATCATTACAGTTGTATTTATTTTAAGGATAATAGCTACCAGTTATTAATGCCTATCATGTTCTTTTACAAAAGTCGATAGTACAGAGTGGTAAGATCCAGGAGCCTGGAGGCAGTGCATCTCAATATAAAACTCAGACCCAAAACTTAATTCCTTGTGTGACAATTGAGAGAGTTCCTTAACCTCCCTGCATCAGCTTCTCATCTGAAATAAGCAGTGTCTACTTCGTGGGGTTATTGTGAGAATTGAATGAGTTAATATAACCTAAAGCACTTGGAAAAATTCAGTTAGTACTGCATGTGGTAGTTAAAATGCCTATGTGCATTTGTTATATCTAATGGCAACCTTTTATTATGCTTATTTCACAGATAAAGAAACAGGTTCAGAGGGATTAATTCCTATGTTTGACAACATAGAGTGAGAAAGGGTTGAAGGTGGATTGCAAATCTCAATCTGACTCTAAAATTCATTTCTTTTTTTTTTTTAAGATTTATTTATTTTAGAGAGAGAGAGCATTAGTGGGAGGAGGGGCAGAGGGAGAGGGAGAGAGAGAGAGAGAGAGAGAGAGAAGCAGGCTCCCTGTTAGGCACAGAGCCCAACATGGGGCTTGATCTCACGACCCTGAGATCAAGAGCTGAGCTGAAATCAAGAGTTGGATGTTTAACTGACTGAGCCACCCAGGTGCCCCTCTAAAATTCATTTCTTACCACTGCATTTCACTGCATCCAAGGTAACAAAAATATAATAAAGGAAATCTGTGAAAATTGAAGTTTTGAGTAGATACGTTGGGAATGCGGGGGAAATGGATGGATGGATTCATGGAGGAGGTAACACTTGAGCACAGCTTAGAGGAAGAATTTACCCACCTGACTTAACCTCATATCCCCAGGATAGACAGCCTCTGTGTGCTTTGGGTCTAGACCATCTGTTGCCAGCTTTTTTGTCAGCTTGGTGACATTTCTGTCTTAGACAAGCCATACTTGGTACATAGTAAGTGCTCAGTAATTCTCATTGGAATGAAGCATGAATGAATGACTTAATGAATGAGATCAGTGTTCCAGGATTTTAGCAGAACTTCAGCTAAGTATCTCAGTAACATTCAAGCAGCCTACTAGCCGGTCTCCTTATTACAAAGTAGTTGGATTCTCCTTTGTTTGGAAAGAGACTGGTGTTTTTCAGAATATACTGTGAACACAGAATGCCTCTAGGCTTAATGAATAATCCCTCTTTAAAATGAAAAATGCACTAACACTGCAAACGTATTGTGTGACAAGATTTCAGCCCTGTAGGTAATCTGTTCTTTTTCAAACATAATTTATTCCCTATTTACTTGATCCATTATGCTAATTAATGAAAACACCAGCTTTCAAGAATGTGCCCAGGTTTTGTTTTTGTTTTGTGTAGTAAAACTTCTATTATTTTAACAACACGCATTGCCTGAGAGGAGAGATGCACCCATTCTCTGAATCATGTCTTCCCCAGTACACACAGTGAGAAAACTGTATGAGTTCTCAGAACTGCAGGAACTTCAAAGGGGTTCAGCAAGAGCACCCCCCTCAAGGAATCTGAAAGGTGGTTGAAAAGAGAAGACAAACACACAAAACATCAGGCAAATGATGGTAAAATACGTCACAGGTAAGGGCAGAAAACTGCGCGACAGCCCAAGTTGGTGGAAAATGATGTCCATTCCAAGGGGATTTTTTTTTTTTTTTTTTACAATTTCACGTTCATCGGCATATAACTGGGGAAAGGTAGTTTTCAAATTATTTCTGGTGGACTTAAACTTGGCCAAAATGTGAGAAAAAAAATTAGTTCACCCCATGGCTTTTGATAGTTCAAGGAAAATGGTTTATTTTTAAACATTTGAATATAAAATAGGAGATTGGTGTCCTTTCCCATATATATTTTTTGCTTCAATATAAATTTTATGTTCAAGGACATAGAAAAAAATAAACTGCTCAGGTAAGCAAGGACATTTTGGAATTCTGTCCCATTCTCTATTCCTGCTGAAGCTGTTACAGTTGCCTTAAACATAAAGACCTTGTATTTCAGATAGATTTGATTTCGCCTCAACCATTTGTGTACTTAATTGCTTTAGGATATCCTGTCTAATCTCCCATATCTTTGCTTAAAGCCTTTTATGGTTCTGATAGAAACCTAGATTCCCTTTGGCCTGGAGAAATTAGATATCTTTGGTTCTCAAAAGAGATTTGCAAGTTTTTGCTTAAGGAAACAACAACAAAGAATGTCATGGAAACATGTAGAAAAACCTTTTGCCATGGTTACCATAATGATGATATGGCTCCAGAAAAGATGGACATCGAAGGCTACCATACCCTGGGGAGAAGTGATTTCAGAGATGCCGGTGGTTACTAATTACTCAGTATTTAACCTCCTTCAGGCTCAGTTCTACACACTTGAAATGTATTAATACATCCAAAAGCATGACAAGGTGAGCATTATCTACATTTCTATTCTACAGATGAGAAAATGGAAGCAGAGAGAGGTAAAACATTTTTCCCAAGGCTGCACAGTCAGTAAGCAGAGACACTAGAGTAAAAACCAGCCCCATTCCAGGCTCCATGCATTTACTCTCCATTCTGTAGTGTCTCTCCAACCATAGAGAACAGGGTCAGGGCAATTCCATTGGGAAGATCCTGATAGGGTTTAATCCTCCCCCTTGTGAATTCCCCATTGGCTTTTATCATATATAAGCATTTATCATATATAACAGTTACTAATATCAGCTTTGTCTTTTCAAGGTGACCCTTGACTTAGAGTGGAAGGGATCCAAGATCCTAAACGTGAACACAGCGAAAACCACCAAAGCCCTGAAAATTCCATGTATTGGCTTGAGGGCAAGACAAGTCTGGGTTTATACCACTTTTCTACCACTTAATTAACTGCAAGAACTTGTGCAAGCCATTCAGATTCTTGGAATCTTAGTCTGCTCCTCTGGAAAGTAGCAGTATCATCCAGTTTGAAGGAATTCTAGGAGGATTGAGAGATTAAATATGTATTGGGCCCATAGTAGTTACTCAAAGGATACTGGTTCCCATGCTCATCACTGGGATGCTTATATTACAAGGACCTAACAATATCTACCTACTTTCTATCTGTTACAGTACCTAGTAGCGCCGCTTTTACATACTTAGTAGGGCCTCAATAACTCTTTGAAAATACCATAAGTGATCATTTTATTTTGTAGATAAAACATTAAGTTGAAAAGAAGACAGCAGAGCTGATGCATTTAGTGGAAATGTCATTGCAGAAATGGAGCTGAAAACTAGGCATATAATTCTTATTAAATATTTCTCAAAATTGGGAGCCTGCTATCACAACCAGGAGGGAAATAGTAATCATTTCATTATTCCTATTGAAAAGTTTTGGCAAAACTGTGAAGATGTAACCTCTGGAGAAGGACCAGAGGTAAGCAGTGAAAATTCATTAAAAGGTCAGAAAAAAGGGTCCATGTGAAAAGGTTAAAAATAATTGGAATTAGCCCAGAAAGGAAAAGACTACGTGGCAACATAATTACTGTCTGTATTCCCTCGCAAAATGAGGTGCCCTCTATTGCTTCCATCTTGGATAATGAGAATACAAGAGGAGCTGACCTTAAACAGAAAGCAAAGGCAATGTAGGCACAGTTCTTGGGACTTTTTTATTTGACAAAGGAGACACTTGAAAGGTTACCTGAAGGAATGCTAGAATTGTCTACCCAGGAAAGCCCGTCTTTCAGGTGTGATATGTCCGAAACATGGGGGCTAAGGGGAAGGACCTGTTAGATCCTAATAAAGAATGGTTGAGACGGAAGGCAGAAACTGGACCAAATGGCTTTTGGTGGCCTCTCAAGCTCTCAGATTTATAATTCCTTGAATTTGAGTCTGAGTTGCCACCTCCCCAAGCGCCGTGCTGCCGCCATTGTGTTCAGCCCAATTACAGGGACCTTCTTGGGAAATGAGGACTTGTGTCTGTAGCAGAGCTGTGGAGGAAATAAAATGTCAGCTCTCAAAAGCCCAGTTGGGAGCCAACTCTGCTTCCTTTGACCTTCCAAGCTTCCCATTAGAAGGGCAGTGATCTCAGCGATCTACCAGCATGGGCAGCTGGGACTGTGATTACATGAAATGCTGTTAAGGGGCTGAGTTAATACTTCGGCAGGCACCATGGAGGAGGATGTGCATTCTGGAAGGATCAGGTCTACTTATATGGTGGGGAGACCTAATAAATACTCAGTCTGCTACTCCTCGAATGCTCCATAGAGTCTATGAATTTACAGATGGCTTTTTAATAGTGTGTGTGTGTATGTGAGGTGGGGTCATTTTAGATATTTGGGGCTCCCTTTCCTTAGAAAGAAACCTCTCCCCCTTATATCTCCTCTATTTCCCATTCCCAATCCCTGCACACTTATCTCTTTAAGGGGTGCCCCTCTCTTCTTCTCCTTGGCTTTAGGGGAGAGCTCTCTCTCTCTCTCTCCAGTTTCCTACTGGATTGGGGATCAGGGCTAGAGCTTAAGTCCCTTTATTGGAGGAGATGGAAAAGGGAAACCTTTGACATTGTCTGGCCCTAAAGCAGAGCAACTATAAGACATCCAGATCTGAAAATGTCAAGACTGGCTATCTCTTAGCATGACTCTTGTTATTCCATGAACAATCTTCCTTTTTCTGCTTTGAATTTTCTTTCCAAATGTCTTTTCCATTAACCTAAAACCTGCATATGTTTTGTTTAAGTAAGGGGTATGGGCATGTTCCAAGTCCTGGGATCAATCCAACTCACCAAAAAAATAATTAGATCAAGTGGTGGGGAGTGGGAAGGGAGTGGAGGGAACACAAGAAGGAATAAATCTTATTTCACAGTGACCTAAGGAAAGATAAAAGCAATTGAAGAAGAATATATGTGAGGTGTGCCTGGAACTCCATTTCTGTCTGTAGGGGAGGCATGAGCTAAATCATGGAGGAGGAGATGTAAGCAACAATAACATATCTTTCTAAACTGCAATTGCCTGTCCTTCCTAGGATCATAGGGATACGAAAATGTCCCGTACTTTCCAGAGGTTCCTCAAATCATCAAATCTCAACAATAGAGATCTGTGGAGCCCAACTTAAGAACCCCAATTTCAGAGATGTTCTTGCTTGAAGCGGTTATGTGACCATATAATTCATGCCTTAAGGGAAATGCTGGAGAGGTACCCCAAGGTCATTCAAAACGTCCCCTTTTGTGCACTTAAAACCACTGCCTCCAGAGGCCAGGCAGGTAACACAACTAAATGGAGTTTCTTAGACCGGGAGGATGCTTGCCAGTTGGCAAGGGGCAACTACTAACTGACCACCGGAAGCGTCCTTGCAGAGGCACATTGCTAGGTCTTCCAAGTTTCTCAGAAAGACCAAAATTCTAACTTTTTTGTTAGATCTCCTAGGTTTGTTGCTGATGTCTGCCTGCTGGTTTTGTTTTAGTTTTTGTAACTAACTCAGGAAAAAAAATATTTAAAAACACTCTGCAGTGATATTGTGCTATAGAGGTGTTAGGTGTTCCTGCTGGGTGAAGATGGTATGCGGAACTCTACTATTTTTGCAACTTCCAGTGAATCTATAACTATTTCAAAATATAAAGTTAAAAAAGAAAAAAAAAAAAAAGAAATGGCTCCATACAACACATTCCGTAAATAAAATAAAACTAGATTGGGCAACAGAATTTACCCTACTTGTCTTGGATCTTGAGAGGAGGCTTTGCTTCTTGAGAATTATAACTCACCCAAAGGAAAGAACAGACAGTACTCAGGCTGCCCAGAAGAGGACTTTTCATCACACTGTTTCTTTTGAGACAACAAGCTATTTCTTCTGGGGAAGCTCACTGGCTGAGCAGTAGAAAACAATGTTACTGGAATTCCAACTACTCCAACTATATGAACTTCAACTGTGTGGAAGAGATTTTATCAAGGTTGATGGTTAAATGTGACTTGGGACCAAAAGAATGGAGTCCTAACACACCTTCAGAAGGTGGTGTGTGCGGGACAGGTGATACAAGCCAAATGAATTCATTTTAGAGTTGGTACACCTGAGTTTGAATTCCAGTTTGGCTCCTTACTGGCTGAAAGACCTTGACCAAGACTCATCCATGTCATTCTTTATCATATAAAGTGGGGATGATATAATTTTCCACTTCCCAGGGCTGAGATAAGATCACATGTAATAATGCATCATGAAAGGTCTCTGTAACATTTGCAGTAGCAAACACAGAAATGGCAATGGTGGTTTTCGTTCCTATTTGGTGGAACACAATCCCGATGATCAATTTTATGTCCTGGTAAATCAACTCCCCATGTTCCCAAGCCCCTATATTTTTATTGAGTTCATAATAAAATTGTTGTTTCAAACAAGAGAAAATAAAACTTCCATCCATCGCCTTGTTCTGTGACTTATATGACACACCTGGGGAAGCTTAACATTAACAAAATGCCGTGCATCGTAAACCACCTACTGATGCCCTTTCGTTATTCTTCTCAGGTCCGTCCTTATTCATTTTTCTCCCCCTTGACATTATTTTCTGTCACTTATGGGGTAATCTGAACATCCATCTTGTTTAAGGGCAGTTGTCTTCTCATATGAAGTAGGAGTCCAGCCTGGAAGCCTAGTTACTTATTGTCCATACAATAGCCATCTTCTGAGACCTATGTTTTACACAGTTGTCTGAGAAAGAAGCTCCCCTCCTCTTTGTGAAGACGTTTGTTTTCATTCCATTGCTGTTGAACAGGATGTACAAAGTGGAAGTTCTCATAGGTCTTCTGGAAACATTTTCTTTATCTTTCCAGCATGTTCTCTTGCCTCTGTCCCCATGTTTTCCAACCTTATCTCCTGTCACTGCTTCTCACTTGGCTCTAGCAACTCCAGCCTGATTGCCTGTGCTGGAGCTGTCCCCGCTGTCTTCACTTGGCCGACATCTCTGGCTCTCTCGGGATTCAGGTGCAGCCTTGTCTCCTCCAGGAAGCCTTGTGTAGAGGCCTGGAGTTGGGCTCGGTCTTCCCCACACAGGTTTCTGTTCTGGTCTTTTTCACCCCTTCCTATTTAATTAAGGCAGTCGTGTCTATCTCCCCTACCACATATGAGTTCTTAAGGGATCTCAGACTCTTCCCAGTTCCTTTTTTTATCCCTAGAACCTAACATAATCTTGCGATTCTCTGGAGGTATTTGTTGAAGGAGAGTTAAATTGAAATGAATTTAGATTCTAAGGTTTTGGAGATAAAGGCTGTATCCTTTTCTGTTCATTACTGAAAGCTAATTAACTGTCCCTGGAACAGAGTCTTGAGCCAATAAATATTTGTACAGGGAGCAAAGGAACAAATGAATGAACATACATTGGCATAAATATTAGTGATGGTGTGGGAAGGGAGTGTTCTTCTTAGGTCAACTTGAAATCATTTTATTGCTACTCTTCTTCTGTCTGAACCCTTTGGTCTTAATTCACAGTGCTGTGTGATTATTCAGGGAATTATATAAAATAGCAGGATAAACTCATGGACTGTACTCAAAGCCAAATAACGTGGACTAAAATCCCAACTCCACCACCTACCATCTGTGTGACTTTGGGCCTGTGGCTGAACTTCTCTGGGCCTCTGTTTCCTTAACTGTAAAATGGAGAGTAATAATATTACCTCCCAGACCAGTAAGGATTTAGTGAGTATAAAAGAGACCCTTAGAAGGGTGCCTAACACATAGTAAGTGCCCATTGTTAAGTGTTATTACTTATGTAAACTAGGAGTCAGGGTTATAATAACATTTAATATAATTTTAAAAAAAATTTAATGAGCACCTACTATGTGCTTGACACTGAGTTAAACCCTAGGGAAGCAAATATGGGGGAACATGGTGTTTGCACACAAGTCAAGCATAATTTATAAAAACTGAAAATCTGAGTTGGTGTTATGAGTCCAGTGAGGAAAATATAACAAGGTCAGCAGAAGAAGGAGGTGATTTGTTTTGAACTGGCAGAGTTGGACAAATAAGGTGTCCCAGAGAAAGAGATTCTGAGCTAGGGGTTTGAAGGATAAATAGGAGTTAAATAAGAGAACATACAAGTATAGCAGGAGTATTTGTTAAGATTGTGTGTGTGTTTGTGAGTATATGCACCTGTGTGCATGTAGGTGGAGGGCTGGAATCAGAAAGGATAGAATCCATCTACATTTTGTTTTATATTTCATCTTTTCTCTCTACCTCCATTTAAAGAAGGCAGCCTGGCCTTTGTGTGCCTTTGGCTTGGGTGTGTTTGACCAAAAGCTGAACATACCACCATAACCTTTCAGATTTTTATTCTCAAAAACCTTTTAAGAGAGTATGTGGATACAGAGTGGGTATTTTTGAGTACATTGAATTAGAAGCTTCAGGATCAACAGGAGGGTTCCCAAGTCTAGCAATGGTTGATTTGGGGTTCTGAATGTATCGGGGACTGGCACCCTACATGTTCAATGTCACAAAGAGGTGGTAGGAACTTTGGAAGGAATGATAAAGAGGTATAGGAAGCATGGCCACTTGTTGCCCAGTCCGTTGGCTCATGGCATGGCTGCAAGGTGGGGCAGTTCACCCAGCAACATGGGGGCAGTGGGAGAGGGAGAGCACCAGCCAACCCTACAACAGATGCTGCACCTGTGGGTAGATCCAGGCTACCTGGGGAGTCCAGCATCCAGGAATTTACCTTTTTAGTCCCAGTCTAATCTCCATGGAAATGGAAATCATGTTCTTTGAGGTGGGGCGTGGTGGTGGGCATGCATTATAAACAGCCAATCACAGAATAAACACCAAAGAACCAAGAATGTCTGGGCTCAGGAAACTCAGAGTACATAACCTCACCAGCCATATACTGTGTTTACACACAAACACTTTTGCTCTTTCTTTTTTCTTAGGTTGGGAAAGGCTGTCACAGACATGATATTAACTCTTGTGGATAAATATTACAGTGCCTAATAATGTATCCTGCATGTATACACATGTATATTCACTACAGAGATCACTATGTGGCCATCGTTGTATGTATGACGGATTTGAGAATAAAGACACAAAAATTAATGATGGTGACTGTCATGTGATCCAAAGGGACTTAGAAGGGAACCTGGGAGGGAAACTATGGTCAATAGGCATAGGCCCAGGGGTGTCTAACCATAGGCAAGGAAGCAGTACTTCCAAGGTGGGTTTCGAAGGAGACTACCTGTTCCCATGAACCTCTTGCTCCCGGATACAACTATCACTGGACTTACTCTCTTGGGCTTTCGGAAAGTCTATGAGAAGTGAGTTTTCCTGTTCATGGTAACGAATTTTCATTGGACTAGCTTTCCTAGAAACAAGTTCGGAATTGTCCTATAGAGAACATGCACACACATACCCTGGCCTTTTATTCCAGTGCAAGAGGCTGGATTTCCTGGAGATGGGAGGGTGATTTTAAATAGCAGAAAATGCCTTCAAAGGCCATTATCGAGTCTGACCTAAATGTTAGGTTGGCCCTGATCATTATGCCTCTCAGCTGTACTGTGCACTGTAATTATCAGCTCTCACGCTGTCCCACCCTCACAAAGGCACCCTCTGAAGCTGTCCAAGCCACAGACTGGGCCTGTCAACTTCTTCCTTCACCATACCCATGATGAAATGAGAGGTGAACAGAATGTATTCTTCTGAAGGAGGTTATGTTATGGGAAGCCATCTGTGACCCTGCTCCAAGGCAGCCCACAAAAGTCCCTTGTCTGTCCTCCCTATGCATTGTTCACTGATGGCTCCAGATGTTGAACCGAAGTGATTTCTGAGGTCACCTATTCAGAATATCTCAACATTATAGAACCTGAGAGGAAAAATAAGCCACCATTGTTCTTTGGAGAGGACACTAAACAGAGCTTTTCTTTGGACAGCTTTTCTGAGTTTTTCGAGATAGTATTTCAAGTTTCAAAAACAAAAAACAAAACAACAAAAAAGCAGGATGGTGCTTAATGCTGGTGAGTGGGATGCCCAATGGGTATCCTTTGTGTACAGATGATAGGAGCATAAATTGATCTGTTCTGGAAAGCTGTTTGAGAATACAGATCTTTCTCAACTTACGATCGGGTTACACCCTGAGAAACCCAAAGTAAGTTGAAAATATCGTAAGTTGAAAATGCACATAATACACCTAACCTACCAAACATCATCACTTAGCCTAGCCTACCTTCCATGTGCTCTGATCACTTACATTAGCCTACCGTTGGCCAAAACCATCCAACATAAAACCTATTTTATAATGAAGTGTTGAATATCTCATGGAATGTATTGAGTACTGTACTGAAAATGACAAATCACAATAGTTGTCGGTGTGTTGGTTGTTGACTCTCAGGATTGTGGCTGAGGCTGCTGCCACTGCCCAGCAGCACAAGGGAGGACTGCATATCACTGGCCCTGGAAGAGATCCACATTCAAAATTCCAAGTTGTTACTGAATGTGTATTGCTTTCACACCATTGTAAGGTCAAAAAAAAAATTTTTTTTTTTTAAAGATTTTATTTATTTTTTAGAGAGCGAGAGAGAAACAGCATGAGAGGGGCAAGGGTCAGAGGGAGAAGCAGGCTCCCCGCTGAGCCGGGAGCCTGATGTGGGACTCGATCCCAGGACCCTGGGATCATGACCTGAGCCGAAGGCAGACGCTTAACCGTCTGAGCCACCCAGGCGCCCAGGTCAAAAAATTTTAAGTTGGAACATAGTCAGTCAGGGATTGTCTGTGTTTAACAAGGGTGTGAAGAGTATGTGTTATTTTAGCTCTGTGCTTCCACCCCTATTCTAATAAAACAATCTGAGAGCCAGACAGCTTTATGGAAAAAGGCTTTCATTTTTGCAAAACAGTGGGAAAAAAACTAAAATAGCTAAGAGGTATGGAATTGTTAAGTACTTTTTGCTAAATTCCTCAATGGACTATTTGAAGCCATGTAAGATGATGTTTACAAGAATTTGTAATTAACCTGGAAAAAGCTTATGTCCTGATGAAAAAAAAAAAAAAAAAAAAAAAAAAAACCAGAATATAGGGTCACCTGGGTGGCTCAGTTGGTTGGGTGACTGCCTTTGGCTCAGGTCATGATCCCAGAGTCCTAGGATCGAGTCCCACATCGGGCTCCTGGCTCAGCGGGGAGCCTGCTTCTCCCTCTGACCCTCGCCTCTCTCATGCTGTTTCTCTCTCTCTCTCTCAAATAAATAAATAAAATTAAAAATCTTTAAAAGAATAAAAAATAAATTTATAAAACAGAATATAAAACTGAATATACAGTATGGGCTCAAGTTAAAATAAAAAATGCAGTATAAAGACAATAAGGAATAGATGAAAATGTCCAAGGTAGCTATTCCTGGACTATAGGATTATGGGTACTTTCGTTTATTGCATTCAAATTTTTTTATTGTATGAATTTTCTGTAACAAGCATTTATTCCATCTATACATTAAAAATATACTACTTTAAAATTTAATTTTTGGTGGTAAATCAGGAGAGTGATTTCTTGGGGATAAGGAGGAGCTATTGACTGGAAAGGGGCATGAGAGAACTTTCTGGAAGGATGGAAACATCCTATATCTTGATCTGGGTGGTGGTTATATGGATGTAAATAGGTACAAATTCATTGGGTTGTGCCATCAACATGTGGGTACTCCATTGTAGGTAACTGGCACCTCAGTTTTAAAAATATAGCATGTTGACCCTGGCTCCTTTTTAATTATGTAAAGCCTTCACTTGTCTTTCTTCCATGGCATTTTTGGCCAGCTCCTTCCACATGGCTCTTAGCCCTCCTGCAAAGTTGGCGTGAAGTTGGCCTCACCCAAGTGTCCTACCCCCACCCTCATGTTGTAGGTATCTTCTGGTAATAACCACATTGTCTCCTTCCTACAAAGCTCTCCAAAGACAATTCTTACTTCTAGTACATAATCCATTACTTATTTGCTTACAAGGAGACTTCCTGCTCCCTGGGAACAGCCCTCCATGACCTATGGGAGCTGGCGTGTGACTACCCCAGCTCTATCACTCCTCAGGTAGGTCAAGTCTGCGTTGTGTGTTCTTCACTGGCTCCAGGAGTTTCCCAGAAGGATTATACCCCAGTTGCCCCAATGGTAACTCATTCTCTAACACACCAGCTATAAACTGAATATTTATATCCCCCAAATTGATATGTTAAAAGTTAATTTCCAATGTAATGGAATTTGGGGACTTTGGGAGGTGATTAGGTCATGAGGGTAGAAGCTTCATGAATGGGAGAGTGCCCTTAGTAAAGAGATCCCAGAGAGCTCCCTTCCCTGTTCTGCCATGGAAGACACAAGGAAATATCATCCATCTGCAGCCTAGATGGGGGCTCTCACCAGAACCTGACCAGCCTGGCACCCCGATCTCAGACTTCTGGCATTCAGAAATATGACAAATAAGCTTCTGTCATTTGTAAACCCCCTCGTCAATGGAAACTTGTTATCACAGCCCTTCAATGGTGCTTTGCCTTCCTTGTCTCACTCTGGTCTCTTTCCTGCACTTCCTTCACCCCCCAAATAAGCCACTTGCACTTGAATCCTTGCCTCAAGTGTCTGCTTTGGGAAGAAACCAAGCAAAGATAAGCACATGCATCTACTGGGCACCTGCCTTTATGCAGCTTGCACCCTAGTGGGGGCGACCAGCCATAAATAAGCAAACAGTAAATAAAAGATAATTGTAGGTTGAGAAAATTACCAGGCAAGAAGCAAGATGATGGGATAGGGAATAAGTGGGGTGGAGGAGCTATTTCAGATATAATGGTCAGGCATGTCCTCTGGGGAAAGTGACCTTCAAACTGAGACCTGGGGAACCAGAAGGAGGCAGCCATACAAAGGGCAAGAGGGAGAGAATTTAGGAAGGGGGAACACCCAAGGGCAAAGATCCCCTAGGTGGGAAATGGGTTACATATTTATGAACTCAAAGGAGGACAGTAGGGAGGTAGCAGAGTGACGGAGTAATTTGGAGACCGAGGAATTTGGAATTTGGAGAATTTGCAGGGGGCAGACCTTTCAGGGCTTGTAGGTATGTCAAGAACGTCGGAACCATGGGAAGCCACTCACGTGGTTTAAGGAAGGTCTTTGCTCTGTACATGAATTTGAGCCATGTGTAGAGGTTACTGCTTCCACCCTTAAGATGCAAATCCATTCGCCTGGCTTCAGGGAGGAGGGAAGAGGGACAAGGGCACCGGGAGGCTGCTTTTGCAAAAAAAAGTATGTCAGGAGAAGCTGAAGGGACCCTTTGTTTCATCAGGCTAGTTTTCCCTTTGATTCCTCAAAACCTCTAATTCTGCTTGTCACCAGGAAATAGGTGTGCTGAAGCTCGGTGACAGCCTTCCCAGTGTCTATGGCAACCTGGGGCTGGGGCCATTTTTCCTTCACCAAAAGAATGGGCTGGCTTCCTGAAGATAAGTAAAGCCCCATTGTTGCTCTCAACTGTTACATAGGTAGCACACACAGGAGTAATAAAGATACGACTGAATACTGCTAACGATCTTGTATGAAATAACATGGATTAAATAAATCATTTCTCTCTGGTCTAATTATAGATGCTTCAGGATGAAAATGCAAACTGGGGCCTTGCTTCTTATTCTAGCCATTATTTTTCGTGTTCTTTCTTTTCATTTTCCCTTCCCCTTTCCTTTCCTCTCTTTTTTTTTGGTGGCCAGGGTCTGGATTGGTCCTTGTCTAAGGACTCTGCAAAAAGCTGGCTCCCAGGTTTGTGAATTAGAAGCACTTAGCTGTGTTCCTGAGAGGAACAACAGGGCTAAACAAAGCAGGGTGGGTGGAGGAAGGAGCATTACTTGGCAACAAAACTCTCCTGACTTAGAGATCAGGTGGGTGTAAGGCTCTTCCTCCCTTCTGGACCCTGTGCACAGGGGTATCTTTCCAAAGGAAAGCAGATCATAGTATTCAACAGTATAAAATCCTCTGGTGGTTTCCTGGAGACTGTAAGATAAAACCTAAGCTGTTTAGCCCAACCTCTTGGACTTCTGTTTTCATCATGCACCTTTGTACTTACTTATTCTGCAGAGCTTCTCCCAGTTCTTCCAATGCACCAAGCTGGGTCAGGCCTCTGAGCTTTAGCGTGAGCTGTGCTCTCCTCCTGGATTGCCCTTCCTCCTCTTAAAGAACACATGTCCAGCTTCTAAAACTTGGCTCAAGAATCTTTTTGATCATAAAGCTTTCCGAGGCCCCCACATAAGACCATTCTCACCCTTGTACACCATATACACCTCAACCCTCACATTGCAGTCTTTGGAACTGAGGAGATTGTTGCAGGAATGCCCCAACAAATGGCCTGCATGCATGCACATCCTTTGCTTATAATTTTGTAGTTCCCTGGCTCAGATGGGTGACTTGTAAGATAAGACTATATATAGCAAACCTCACGCAATCAGAAATTTGAAATCATGTGTGGGTCTCTTCTTGTCCTTTTATAGAGCTAGGTTTACTCACTCTTAGATCCTTGCCACCACTGCAGCCATGAGCCTGGGTTCCACGGCTGAACGATGAGAGACACTTGGAGAGCTTACACGCTGGTGCAATCCTAGATCAGCCAGGGCCCAGCCAACCCTCCCACTGACTGAAGATGCATGAATGAGCCTACCCAAGCTGGAAAAATTATGCAGATAGCCCACAGACTTGTAAAAAGTAATAAATGGTTGTTTTAAGGTAATTTGTTTTAGGCCAATTGCTAAATGATGTACGGGCCCACACAGGGGAAGATTTTGGTTTGGTTGATCCTTGCCCAACCAGCTACATGAGAAATACCATAGATTTCTTCACTCCCACCAAGTAGAGAGAAGAGATAAGAGGGGTCCACTGTCTTTAAGCATTAATTCTTTCCAGTAGAGAAGGCTGGTCCCATTTATGTTCTAATCCTCACATCTCATAAGTCAGATATAAAACTCTCCCCCCTTC
The DNA here is from genome assembly GCF_011800145.1 of Mirounga leonina. Taxonomy (NCBI): domain Eukaryota; kingdom Metazoa; phylum Chordata; class Mammalia; order Carnivora; family Phocidae; genus Mirounga; species Mirounga leonina. The sequence goes on from NW_023270453.1 coordinate 31,987,417, forward strand.
AAAGGCAACCCCGTATCTACCTGATCCCTTTGAGACGATAGATTGGTCTCATTTAAGGGCCAGTCATAAGGAGAGAGGGAAAGGGAATGGCTCCTCCTACAGGACATATTTGACCAGCCACGCACATTTCTAAAGGGTTGATGTTTCCAGAACCATTGTGACACCCTCTTTCACTATAAAGTGTTTGCTTGTGTGCTTGTTTTTGGAATCAAAGGAGAAACTACATCAGTGACCAAGGAGGGAGTGAAGGGGAAAGACTGTGAGGTGCTGGCAGAACATAAGGCACTTTGAGGACGGGAATTTGCCCTCGCTGACACCCAGCCTCACATTGGGGGCGGGCAGTCGTCTCTTGAATGTATCAAAGATCACAGTAAAAAATGTTTGATGACTGCTTGTTCCATGCCAGTGCTTTGCAAATCATGCAACTGTCATGTAACTCCAGGTGTGGGTTCATTTTACAGATGAGGAAAAAATGTCAGAAAGTCACTTGCCCAAAGGCACGGGGGTATAAGTGATGGAAATGGGGTTCAAAGTAGGCCAACTTGCTCTGATGTCTGTGTATACACTCCCTCGAGGAAAGAAGCCACACTGCACCCTGCAGTGGTCCTAGACATTGGAGGTGGATCAGCTGGAATGGACAGAAGAAAGGAGAATTGCCTCCTCTATATTGCACCTCAGACCTTCTTCCAAATCAGTGCTGTTAGACCTGGGTCCTTCTGCCCCGATTACTCTATACTTTCAGGTATGTGGCTTTCTTCATCACATAGGCATTGGCCTAAGGGAAGGGCCTCTCAGAGCTAGGCCATTTGGAGTTTTTCCTGTGTTCACCCTTAGAACCCTCCACTCCACTTTGTTAGTTTCCACCTGTGTTCTTGGCTCCCCTCACTACTCCTATCACAGAAACATAATCAACCACCTCCTTTTTTTTTTTTACCTTACAGTCCAATCCATGTTCTAACTCTACTATTTTAGTCCATTCAATTTCTACACCAGACTATTTCCAAATATATATAACCACATAATTATACCTTTATAAGCCATTTATCCAAATTCATTTTTAAAAGAATTTTAAAATTTGTCTATTTATTTTAGAGAGAGAGAGAGAGAGAGCATGGTGGGGAGGGGCGGAGGAAGAGGGGAAAAAGAGAATCTTGAGCAGACTCCCCACTAAGCACAGAGCCTGATGTGGGGCTTGATCTCACAACCCCAAGACCATAACCTGAGCTGAAATCAAGAGTAGGACGCCTAACTGACTGAGCCACACAGGCTCCCCCAAATTCATTTTATATACATAATTTAGTACACATTCCCTCTCCAAAACAAAAGATCCCCTTTCATTCAATATTTTACGCCATCCCCTGCCCCAGCCTTTGTCTAAATTTCTTATGTCCCAATAAATAAAAGAAGCCACTTCTGCACTGTCCCGTCATTCTCCGCCAATTTATATACCACCCAACCAGGATGTACCTCTAATTTCCTCTACAGAAAGCAAAGCCAAATTTCATTTTGTTCCCCATCCCCAATCGGATTGATCTGGGAAGCAGCTTTGATGTTTTGCATTTATCAGAGATTTATGTGGAAATCGATAAAATGGAGTCAAAAGAAAGTGACACAAATTTGCACATGGTGGATGAGAGAAGTGAGCACAAATGCTCGTTGCCATTGTCAACAGTCTGTGTTTAGGAAGAATTTGCCTGACCCCAGCTGAATGGTAATATGCATGTGGAAATTGATAATTATGTTCACTCAACCCTTTGCAAAAATGCCTTCATGTGTTAAGATGCAAAAACATGAAGCTAAGTGCCCAAGTCTTTATTAACTCAGTGTGAAGATTTTACAGTTGAAGGCAGCAGGTTTGCCTCTATAATTACTCCTCAGCTTTCCAGCAGATCTAAATGGACAAATGCACCACAGTACCAGCAGCTCCTTTTCCCCCGATACAATGCATCACTCTCCTGCTGAAAGAAATGAATGGGGGTTGATATGGAGCTAGACACTCTGTTGGTGGCTGTGAGTTTCCCTTTGATTTAGCTGGAGAAACCTAAGCCCTGTAGGTAGAAAGTTCAGAGACCCTTCTTGTGGCATGGAGTTGGAGTTAAATTCATTTAACGAATGAATAATTAGTGTCTACCTTGTGCTAGGCATTCTTCCAGGAACTGGGAACAGAGTGGTAAGACAAACAGGCAAACATCTTCCCTCATTCTACTGGGAAAGACAAATGCTAAATGAACAAATAAGTAAACAAGATAATTTCAGATGCAGTAGTACCAAGAAGAAAATAAAAATGAAATGAAAATCTGGCTGATGACTCCTCTTTGCCCGTTTTCTGTGGATCTGAATGACTTGTCACCATGCTCTGGCCAAATGGTTGGACTTGCTCATTCTCATCTTTCTGGAAAAAGAATTGGGAGCCCTATGCCCCCTTAGACTATGCACTAAACTTTCCTATTTCCCACTCCAGTGCTATATTCTCTGGCTAGCTAGATTACTCTTCTTTTTTTTCCCTAAGATTTTATTTATTTTTGCGAGAGGGAGAGAGAGAAAATGAGCGAGTGCACACAAGCAGGGGGAAGGGACAGAGAGAGAGGAAGAAGCAGGCTCCTCACTGATCAGGGAGCCTGATGTGGGACTCGCTCCCAGGACCCTGGGATCATGACCTGAGCCGAAAGCAGACACTTAACCGACTGAGCCACCCAGGCACATGTAGATTACTTTTCCATCTTCCACTTGTTCCATGTCTCCCATGATTTCTCACATCTGAGTCAGCTCAAGAATCATGTCTTCACCACCATTTCCCCTAAAGGGTCTAGTACAGTATTTTGCACAGAGAAATGAATGAATGTATGATTCATTGGGGCAATTCTGGGTTCTCAGTGTCTATTCTCTAAGGTCACTGTGCAGTGAAGAATTAACTTTACCCAAAGAGAGGTCTAACCTTTGCCCTTGGCTGCTAGGATGAAATCCCTACACCCTTGAGATGTTCGTGCTTGGTAGGAGTATCTTTGTTTGTGTGGGGATCCTGGCCACCAGAAGAGTCTAACAATGTGTTGTATAATGGAGGTTTTGGGCCCTACAGTATGAGTTCTACCTATGAAGGAACTGAAGACTAATGGTCAGCCCCACATTATCAGATCTAACTCTAGAGGGGCTACCATACAAGCCATATGGGATTAAGCCCCAATAAAAATGTTAGATACCAAAGCTTGGGTGAGCTTCTGTAGTTGGCAATACCTTGCCTGTGATCACACATCCAGGCTGGGAAAATCACACGGTCCCTAATTCCATGGAGACAGGATGGTTGAAGCTTCACATCTGAAACCTTTCCTGGACTCTGCCCATGCGCTTCTTCCACTGACTGGTTTTAATCTGGATCCATCCCCTGCAATAAACTGTAACTGTGAGTATAACAGCTTTCAGTGAATTCCATGAATCCTTCTAGCAAATTATCAAAACTAGAAGTGATTTGGGGACCCCTTGAGCTTGCAATTTATGTCAGGAGTGAGGGCATCTTTGTGTGGATTTTATTCCCTCACCCATACAATTGTCTACCCCTTTCAGCCACATGCCAGCCACATGCCTGCCACATGCCTGCCCATGTTGCCACATAAAAAGATCCTGCACATACTTGCAGCTCACAGCCTGAGTTCTGAATACCTCCTTCTGGCTGATTCTCTATACAGATACAATCACTGTATAGCCTTTCACCCTTCCAGTTTCTATCTGTTTGCCCATGTCCTTTTTATTTAACCTATAATCATTTTATATTCTAATAATATTAATTCCTCTTGAACTGAGTCTCTTTGTACTGATTACTCAGCCATCAATAAACACAGGACCCAAAACTTCCTATTGCCATTCTTTATGCTTAGATCAGTCCCCAAACAGGAACTGAAGGTCTGGATAATTTACTTGAGAAACAAGAAGAAAATTCCATAAAGTAATGGTTCCATATGAGAAATAACAAACATGACTAGGGCCACTCTATGCAGGACCTTAGGGAGAATTCACTTCTCCCTCCCCTCCCCTCCCCTTCCCTTCCTTTCTTCTTTCCTTCATTTATGTCAAGGAGTATGTCTGACATGTTACTACAAGTTCAACAAATATTTGTAATATATGCTCAATGTATGCATGAACTAACCTATAGTGACTTCCTACCATGTTTTATACACAGTGCTAGTGATGGATAATAATGAAATGTTCCAACTTTGATGTACTTATTCTACCAGTCAACCTGTTGGACTAAAGGAAAAGAAACCATCTAAAGGAAACACAGAGGATCCTAAGAATAACCTCTTGGGGACATTTATTCTGTTATGGCTCACCTTCTCCTTCCACCAATTATGGATCTTTTGGGGTCATGGGATGTCATAAAAATGATGGAGACTCTTTGACTGGAAGGACCTTAGATATTCTTAGCATCGACCCATGTCTTATGAGCCAAGTCCTAGCCTAGGCATGCCTTGAGGAGAAAGGATTTTACAAAGATTTTATAAAGAAAACTTCCACTCTCCTTCCTTCAAGTTCACCCTCCTCCCATATCACCACATAAATGACAAGGGGTAGGTTATAAACAGAGTATTATCAATAGAAACACGATGGTGTATAACCATCTTTTTGCCTGGAGATGTTCTAGCCTATTGGTTTTTCATTCTTTTTTGCAGGGGGCCTTACCTCCTTTGTTTTTCCAAATAAGTCATAACTCTATTATTTGGTGCCCCAAGCCATACATCAAAATCTGAAGTCACTGGTGTTTATATATCAGATAGGGAAAGTACATTCCTCTTCACCTTTTCTAGCCTGGTGTTTGCTAATATTAGACTGTAACTGACCCTACATATCATGTCTGGAGACCTTAATGGAGGTGTTTAACACAATTAATTTAGAAGCAAAAGGGCAAAATAAAGGCATCGTGCTGATATCTGGCTATTAGAGGTTAATCTACCTTAAAATAATGGGAAAGAAACAAGTTTGCCTGAATCCTTAGATATCCTAATGGTCAGTATGAAGCTCTGCATGATTATTAATATGGTCTCTAAACATATACATTTGCATATTCAATGGACAGTAATTGAGCATCAAAACCCAGTAAAATTGGATTCATGGAAGATGCCAAAGGAGAGATATAGTCCTTGTCCTCTTGGAGATGGGGTCTATTGATAATAAATAGAACACACATTAACAGCCTCAAAATGAGTCAGTTCTATGAGTGCCTTGAGGAGAGGGGTGGTATCATTCGGGCCACAACAATAATAATACAAAGACTTAGCATTTATTGAATGCTTACTCTGTGTTGTAAGCTTGATGCTCCCTTTTCTAACCTTTACAACAAGCCCCAAATTCTATCATATTAGTCCCATTTTATAGATGAGAAGTTCAAGTTTAAAAGTTATGTGAGCTGCCCCATTTCACATAGCTGGCAAATGCCAGGATCAGGGCTGGCACAGAAGAATGTCTAATACCTGACTTCTAAAGCCCATTATTTTTCTGGTAATTTATATTCTGGAGACAAGGAGACATGGGACAACCTGTCCCATGGCACAGATTCCAGTAAACTTGTTGGATGCTTGAAAGAATGGTAGAGTTATCAGGAGGGTGTCTTGAGGGAAACTCATGGGTCTAACACTGAAGTGGGTCAAGGTAAGTGAGGTCCATATTATGGGCATAAACTATCCTCTCTCTGATATGATCTGTCTTAGATGGACTGCAATTGATCTGAATTTGTAATGATGCAGAAGACCATGGTTAGATGAGGTAAATCCCATCCCACGTTCAGAGGAACAAGACTTGCCTTGCAGAAACTTCACCATCTCCCAACCAGCTCCTCAGTAGGGCACAAGGACATCCTTCCTGTCCTTGACTGATCCTTCTAGACTACTTTAAGCTTTCCATCTTTGTCTTGCTCTCTCAGGCAGTAATCCATTTCTCATCATGTCATTTATCCAATAGACAATAGAGCAACAAGGCAGCTTCAATTTGTCCAAAAGTGTTCGGCAAATGAAGGAGATGCCATTGCTGAGGTAGCATTAAAGTTAATGGAAATCTGAGCCTGGGATTATGACAGTTCTCTCAACCTGAGCACACTGCCTTCTTAGGCAGTCCTTAGTGTCCTTAAAGACTGGCTGAAGCAGCCTCCTGGTGGCTAAATCCAAGATAGTTGACCCTTCAAATTTAGTGAATCTCTAAAGAGCTACAGACTACTTTGCTGATGAAGTCTTCACTCATTCAACCAAAAATTATTGCACACCTACAATGTTCTAGGACTATTAATTTCTTTCTTTATCTAAAAAACATTTATTGAACATCTACTGTGTTTCTTGCCATGGGATGGACAGAGGTAATGTAAAGATGAATAATAAATGTTATAGTCCCTTAAGAAATGTGAGGTTTACCATTTATCATCCATCTAATAAATACTTATAAAATACATACTCTGTGCCAGATACCAAGTGAACCATTTTATATTCATTATCTTATTTAATTATCACAATAATGTCAGGGTAGATTGGATTTGCTCTACAGAATCTTGCCACCCATATCAAAAGATGAAGTCTATTTCCCCTCCCCTTGAACCTAGGTGGCTTTGTGACTGACTAGGATAATAAAGTATGGTGAATGTAATGCTATGTGACTTTTAAGGCTGCACCATAATGGGGGGTAAAGCTCTGCCTGGCTCTCTTGAGATAGTCACTCTTGAAACCAGCCATCACGCTGTGATGAAATCCAGGACACATTAAGATGCCTACATGGATAGAGACCAAGGTCTCCAGACCTTAGTCTCAGCCGAACTCCCAGCCAGTAGCCAGCACTAACCTGGAAACCATGAGGTTGACCCATCTTCAAACAGACCTGAGCCCACAGGAGAGGAGCCACAGTGGAGCCTTCCCTACTGAGCTCTGCCCATGTTGCAGATGCACAAGCAGACCTGAGCCCACAGTAGAGCACAGTGGAGCCTTCCCTACTGAGCTCTGCCCACGTTGCAGATGCACAAGCAAATATGTTTTTGTTTTAAGCCTCTTGGGATGGCTAATTTTATGTGTCATCTTGACTGGGCTAAGGGATTTCCAGAGAGCTTGTAAAACATTATTTCTGGGTATGTCTATGAAGGTGTTTCTGGAAGACAGTAACATTTGGATCAGTAGATTGAGTAAAGAAGATCACCCTCATCCTTTGCAAATTGAGTCTCTGCATAGGTCAGGGTGCTGTGTTTCCTAAAAGAAGAGCTTCCTTAGCAGATTCTGTCTTTAACCAGTTACTATCCTCAGCATCCACAGGGTTCTGCCTAGGACGGACGGGACTGTTGGCTACTGGGAAATATCAAGCAACTAACCAGCTGACAAAAAAATCGATTCCTATATCACATCCCTTCCACAAGTTTACAAAATTGGTGTGTGGCAGACACTTCTGAATCTTTGCCTTTGGGTCCCCAGCATCATAGAAGCTTGTTAATATTGACTTTCATCTAATTATTTCAGTATTTTGTTGGCAGTGTTGTTCTTTTTTCATTTTTATTTTCCTAGTTACCTTACACCCTAAGGGAATGGTAATTGATAGAAAGGTCCGGGCTCTCCCAGACTCAAAGTACATACACTCCTTCCTCCTCTCCCCCACTACATGTATTTTGTAAGAATTAATAGCAGGTTTGTCACTTAAACTTTCCATGCCTCAGTTACCTTATTTTAAAATAGGCGTAATTCTACTAACGCAATTGCTCCCTTTGTAGAGTAATTGTGAGGGATAGAGGGAGCTCTCCAGCTGAGTGTACTGCCTGGTGCTCAGTGAGTATTTAATAAAGGGTAGCTGTAAATAATCATCACCCCGTTTGTAGGGAGATGCTACCAAAGCCTTCCAGATCTCTCAGATGACTCCAAAGTAATTGTGCTTGGCAGATTGCATCATTCTTGCACAGGTCTATCTCATCACATCTTTCTCACGGAGGGCTGCTAATCTTCACCCAAGATTAGTCCCAAACTCACAACCCCACAACCCCAGTGCAGGCTATATTTTCTCCACTTGGATCTCTCCAACTTGGTGTGAGCACTCTGATGCTTTCGATTCATAGTTCAGCTTTATAACTGGAGTCTGAACCAGACTTCCTTGTCTCAAGCTACAGCCTCTTTCTTGGGACTTCATTTATATTTGGCCATGGCCCAGGCTGCAACTGCCTCTTCATTCCCAGAATCACTGATACATTCCCCCTGAGTAGAGCAATTGGAAAATTTTCTCTGTAACTAATAATAATAATAAAGTAAAAATGATGGCTGAGACCAAGTGCTTACTGTGTACTGGGCACTCTGTTAAGGGAGTCACATGTATAATATCCTCTATTCCTCACAAAATTCTTGAGGTAGGTTTTCTTCCTATCCCCATTTTACAGCTGAGAAAAATAAGGACCTGAGAGATTCATTTCGTCCCACATCTAGATAAAGACTTTCATAAACCTTCCAACAGGTGGGTAGTTTCCTTTTAATGTTGATATTTAGGGATCTAGGGTGGTCAAAGTTTGTTATAAAGGATAATGGAGGCCCCATTCTAAAACATAACCTTCTATTGAAGAGAATGCTCCTGTTAGCCATTAACTTTATAGCAGGATTTCTATGCCTCAGCACTATTAACACTTGAGGACAGATAATTACCTGTTGAGGAGGGGTGCCTTGTGCATTGCAGGATGTTAAGCAGCATCCTCTGCCTCAAGCCAGTAGCACCTCCCCCTCCTCCCAAGATGAGACAACCAAAAATGTCTCCAGACATCAACAGATGTCTTCTGGTGGGGGGCACAGTTGCCCCTGGTTGAGGACCACTGCTCTAAAGCACAGAATAATTCCAGGAATCATCTGTCAAATGGAGTTGAACATGGATCAGGTTCATTTTTGGTAGATATAAAGCTCATGGGAAAAAGTCTAGGGCACAAGATTTTGTTCACCAAGGATAGGATCTCCAGTAGGGTGTAGGGCATGAAGGCAAAAAGCTACCAGCTTAGGCCAGGTTGGTTGGGGGCGGGGTGCCCTTAGGAATAACAACCATAAGAGGGTGAATATAAGACACAGGGGGCAGAACAACAGAGGCCCCCGTGTTACCACGGAGCCTGTGGAGCTAGGACATCCCCTCAGAATTGTCCCAAATTAACACTCAGGGACTGGACATTTGCACCCCTCTGTTGACCATTTATTGGGTGGATGCTCCCCCTGAAGTAATATAAACAAGGGCAAGTCTACTGCAGAGACTAAGCTAGGAGTCCCCAGAAGCCAAAACTCTTGATGGCTTGGGGAATAAATGCGTTGGTCCTAAAAAAGAGATCTCAGGGCAAAGCATAGCATTCACTGCAGGAAACAAATTGCATTTAAGGCTCTGGGGTAGATGCTTTATGTATTTTCATGGATTTCCTCATCACAACACACTGTATCATGTAGGCATCATTCTTCCCATTTTCCAGGTGAAGACACTGAGGTAGATTAGGATATTTTTGGAGACAAGTTACTAAAAACCCAATTCAAACTAGCTTAAACAAAAGAAATTAATTTATCAGTTCTTGAAACTGAAAAGCCACCCAGAGATTTGGCTTTTAGTCCAGTTAGAGGCAGGGCTCAAATGATGACACCAGGACTCAGTCTCTATTGGCTCTGCTGTCCCCTGTGTTGGCTTCATTTACAGATCCCACCTAGCTGCTCTCAAGTTATCTAGGCTTGGTCATTTCAGTGTGCTTCCCTCCAAACTCAAGCAAAAGTCTTAGAATAGATCCCCTTGACTCCGATTGGCCGGACTTTGTTATGTGTCCATCTTTTTTTTTTTTTTTTTAAAGATTTTATTTATTTGACAGAGAGAGACACAGTGAGAGAGGGAACACAAGCAGGGGGGGTGGGAGAGGGAGAAGCAGGCTTCCCGTGGAGCAGGGAGCCCGATGTGGGACTCGATCCCAGGACCCTGGGATCATGACCTGAGCCGAAGGCAGACGCTTAACGACTGAGCCACCCAGGTGCCCCATTATGTGTCCATCTTGAACCAAATCGCTGAAGCCAGGAGAATGGTGTGAAGCCAGGTTGGTATGGCTTACATGATTCACCTCTGAATCCAGGAATCCACCTCTGAATTCACTTCACTAGAACCACCTGGGCTGAGGGTGGCAGAGAGGTAGATTCCTCCTTTCCCCCCCCAAAACTGTTACTTTAACAATCTATAACAATCTTAAGAAGGAGGAAAGGCTGCTAGGCAGCAAATACAGCAAATGTCCACCACCAAGCCTCTGGCAAGTGGAGTCATTTACCCCAAGGTCATAAGCCTGTAAAAGTAGAGCCAGGTTCAAGCCCATGACTGTCTGAATCCACAGCTGTTTCTCTTTCCCCTCTGCCTCTCCAGAAGGCATAAGAAGCCACAGAGATGATTTAGAGTAAGAGCAAACTATAGCTCATGGGTCAAATGCAGCCCACTGCCTGTTTTTATAAATAGTTTTATTGAAACAGAGGCAAACCCATTTATGAATGTATTACCTACGACTGCTTTCACTCTACGGCTGCAGAGTTGACTAGTAGGAACAGACACTGCATGTCCCAAAGCCTAAATGATTCACTATCTGACCCTTGACTGAAAAAGTTTACCCCCTCCTTTATTCAAAGAGTGGATCTCTACTGATATTGTCCAGTGGCTGCCCTGCTGAATGGAGCCAAGGGGGCAGCAAGATGTTGGACTTGTCTCATTTTACTCCTTCTTCCACTCCCACAAGGAAACTTGGGTTACCAGCCATGGTTCTTACTTTCTTCCCTATTTACTTAACACCAGGTTCATTTGCCTCCAACCAGAAGAGTCCCTCAACTGAAGAGTGAAAACAATTCAGAAAGGAAGACTTGCACACAAATTGCATGTGTGAATGCTCCTGAAATTCGCCACTTATACACATTGCTATTCTTGAGGTGTTTTATCTCCCTTCAAAAGAACTGAGAAACTTAATACTTAGTGGCAACTAATATCACAACAAGACCCATCTCAGTCCTGCCAGAGACCGAGAGGGTTTTATTCTCCCTGTTCCTCTGTCAGATTTTAAATGGATGTGGTTTCATTCCCCTTCTCATCTAATATTGGAACATATCAATCTACAGTGAGATCTCATTTTTAAATGATGTTCTTGTATTTCAAGAGGCCTTTTCAAGGGGGGAAAATAGCTCCACTCAAGAGAAACCTCATGGCTGGAAAGCAAGCATATTTATCTCCAACAATTCAACAAATATTTACTGAGTGCTGGGCACAGATTCCTGGTGCCCAATTCCATGTGCCCAGAAAGGGGACAAGACTTGTTCAGAGTCACACAGCCAAGTTAGAGGCAGAACACCTGTGTGTTTTCTTTCTTCTTATAGCTGTTGGATACTTTCCATTCCCTTGAGGTGAGGCACAGACTGGCTGGAACCAGAATCCCTGTCTATGCTCTGCTGAGCTGTCATGCCCTAGAGAATAAAAAATGCCTTCTCTTGCCATTCTCTGGTATAAATCTCTCTGTATTCACCCATTGTTTTTGGAAGGAAGTCATTCACTGGACCATGGCTGCAAGCATGCACATGGTCTAAGCCTTTGTGACCTGTTTGGCTTATTCTTTCAATGGACTTCTCATCAGCCACACACATCCTGTCTTTGCCTGTACTGTTCCCAGTCCCTACCATCACAGGGTCTATGCATTTATGCGCTCACCGAATATCTATCCCACCCTACCAGTCACTGTGCATTCCCCTGACCCTCCCTCCTCTACACATCAGTTTAAATGTCAGGTCCTCAAGGCATTTGCCTTCAACCACTGACTTCTCAGACCAAGTGAAGTTCCTAGTGAAACTCTCATAGCTTTCTGTATTATTTATTCATCATAGTGGTCACATTTGTAATTATTTACCTAAAGAGAGTCTCTCCCATTTCCATTTCCTGAAAGCAGGAACTGAGCTAGACTTTTTGTTCATTTCCCTATAGCCAGTTCCCAGCACAGTGCCTGACACATAATAGGTGCTCAGTATTCATGCATTAATGAACTAACCAATATGGCCTCCAGGCTCTGGGGCAGAGGAGAAAAGTAGATGCTTTTATTATAATGGACAATGGGACTGGAGGAAATTTATCTCTCTGCCCTCCTTTATGATGACATTTTCAAAAGGCTTATTTAATCCCATACCTCCTTAAAGCCCCTGGATTTTGTGGCTGGTATCCAATAAAGTAGGTCTCTAATACCCTCACTTTATTCCCAGGCTTATTCCTGAACCTCTTCTCTTGACCCTCCTTATGTCCCAGACCAGGTTCTGACCTCTGAGACTCTCCTTCTCTGGTTTAACTTCTCCAACATATAGACTTGCCTTGAAATAATTTTGCCTTTCCCCACCCCCAAAACCATGGATGGAACTTCATCCTTCTTAGCTGAAGATGTGCCTGAAGAAAACACACAGGTGTTCTGCCTCTAACTTGGCTGTGTGACTCTGAACAAGTCTTGTCCCCTTTCTGGGCACATGGAATTGGGCACCAGGAATCTGTGCCCAGCACTCAGTAAATATTTGTTGAATTGTTGGAGATAATTCACATCCTCCCAGCTCCCTCTACCCCAAGATTTACACATGGTTTTTCCACTGCCTGGAATGTTCTTATCCTGTTCACTTGGTTACCTCATGCCACCCATACTTAAGACACTAACTCAAATAGGAATCCTTCTCTGACTCATAAAGCCAGGTCAGGCCCCCCTGTTATATCTTCTTTTAACACCACAAAATTGTATTTGTAAAAAATATTTGGAGCAGTTTAAAAGGTTACAACTGTGGGGCGCCTGGGTGGCTCAGTTGGTTAAGCGACTGCCTTCGGCTCAGGTCATGATCCCGGAGTCCTGGGATCGAGTCCCACATCGGGCTCCCGGCTCGTTGGAGAGCCTGCTTCTCCCTCTGACCCTATCCCCTCTCATGCTGTTTCTCTCTCTCTCTCTCTCAAATAAATAAATAAATAAAATCTTTAAAAAAATAAAATAAAATAAAAATAAAAGGTTAGAATTGTGAGATTATTCTCATTAATGCTGATCTATTCTAGGCTGTAAACTCCAAAAAGGTTAGAATCATGTCTCTTTTTTTGATTCATTATTACAATCTCAATGTCTGGCACAGAGTAATGGCTTAAAATATTGGTTGAATGAATGAAGGAAGAAATTATTAGAATTGGGTACATCCTCAGGGCCCCTGGGTGGCTCAGTCAGTTAAGCAGCTGCTTTCAGCTCAGGTCATGATCCTGGGGGCCTGGGATCAAGCCCTGAATGGGGCTCCCTGCTCGGTGGGGAGCTTGCTTCTCCCTCTCCCCCTCCCCCTACTTGTGTGTGCTCTCTCTCTCTCTGTCAAATAAATAAATAAAAATATTTTTAAAGAAGAATTGGGTACATCCTCTTTGAGCCTCTTCCTCCTTTTCTAATGTAAAGAAATGGGCTGGGAAGCATGGAGGATCTCTTAGAACTTTCCCAAAACATCCCCTACAGTAAGGAGGACAAATAAGGGACATATAACCCCTCAATTATTATCTGTGAGCTGGAACAAGCTACTCACTTGCTTTGTTCCTCATTCTCTATCTTTCTAAAATGATTATTAGAATAGTAATGCCTCCAATGGTACATTTGTTCATTCATTCATTCATTCATTCATTCAGTAAAGAGCATTTCTCAAAGTGAAGTCCCAGGAGCAACTGCATGGGGACCACCTGAGACACTTAATGATGCAGATTCCTATCTCTTATGTGAAGATTATAGGTGATACTTATGCACCTCTTAGTTGAGAACCAATGGGCATAGTGAGTCGTGATGTTTAAACACTATATATAAAGCAGTTATGAAGCTGCTTATGAAGCACAGAGCCTGCTACCTCCTTGGAACCATACACCAGTCCATCTGTCCAGCTACTTCTCCAACCATCTACCTAACCACCTACCTCCTCCATCTTTTCTAATGTAGTACTTCTATTTCTTCCTCTAATTCCATTCTATTCTTTTTTACTTGCTTTTCCCATTTTATCCTAAATATCTTGGTCTTCCCCAAATCAGTAGGAGGTCCATCCTTGTATTAAGTGATGAGAGAACTCTAGGAAATTCAGAAGACAAAGACGTGGTCATCAAGAAGCTCCCAGCAGAGAGAAGAGACCTGGTCCTCTGCATCTGTATAAAGGTTTGTGGACACATCGTGATCCCTGGGCTTCAACCTATGAAGATTGCCTCTCCTCTCCTCCCTTGTTCTGTCCCATGAAGCCCAGTTCCATGCTCACCTAAATAACTCTGACTCTGCTTCTCAAACCTTCCCCATCCCACACTTCTTTGTCACTTGGAGATAGACACAGTCACTCATTCACCACATCCCACCTGTGCATTCAGAACTTCTTCCTCCTCAGGGTAATCACAGGGCAAGATTAATTATGCTAATCAGCTTCTATGGGCTGACACAATTAACCAGAGCATGAGATAGCCCCAGAAATCTGTATAGGAGCTACCTACCTGCTGGGTTTAATTTCACCATTCAGCCCAGTAATTAAAGGGGGTGTGCTCTTTTCAACTAAAAAGCACATAGTTCCATCCTCCAATGGAAGTTACAGGTTTTCCAGGGAATAACTTGCCATTTTATGCTCCTCTTGGGACCTGCCACTGGACATCTCTTTCTTGGGGCTAGGTACCAGCATTATAGCCATTTTTTGGTTGTTGTTGGAGGTACAAAATGAAGTACTTACGTTTCGATACATCTTAAAAGCCTTCTCTTTCCCCATCCCCTCTTCTATACCTTTAAATTTTTAAAGATATTTTTCTTTATTTAAAAATAAAAAAGTTGTAAAAACTCCATACCAGGCATCCCTAACATGTGTTCCATGGAATGCTAATTTTACAAGCTGTGTTGGGGATAAAAGTTGACAACCCAAGTTTGAGAAGCTCTACTTTGTATACTCCGCTCTTGAGGAGTCACAATGAATGTTTTCATATTAAAGCTCTGAAATTCCTGTTTCAGAAAACACATTTAACTAGTTAACCCAATATTTTCCAATTTATCTTGCCACATGTTTTAATTTGTTTCCCCCAAAAGGTGACCCTAAGACAAAGACTCGAGTACAGTTTGCTTATTGAGAGATTTCAGAAACCAGAAGCAAGAGTGGGAAATGTGAGGCAGGAGAAGAAAGAAAGCCAGCCAAGGGTGTATTTATGAACTTCTTACTGCTATCAACAATTGGAGTTTAGTCTTGCTGGGGCACCCCCTAAAGGTTCATATAAAATGCATTGCAGAATGGTCCTGCTGGAGGATAGAAAAGCTTAGACATGTATCCACTGACCCATTCCCTTACTGTTTGAGAGTTGCCCTAAGGGACTACCTTTATGTACTTCTGAGTTGACTAGTTGTTAAGTCTTCCCCAGCTTTGTGAAAAACAAAATGGAGAAACACCATGACCCTTAGTGTGGGACACTGCCAATAGGTGGTGGAACTGTCCACCGTAAAAGTGCTGAAATCAGGAGGGCTAATGGGGTGTGGCATGCTCATCACAGCACCTGCTATACCATATAATCTTAAGAATTAGAATTCTAAGTTATTAATATCCAAAACACTTATATTCTATGTCCAAAACCCACTAAACACTTCTCGGAAATTAATAGTGCTTGTCTATACCACCCCCCACTCCAGAAATATAAAAGACTATGTTTCCAGCCCCTTTGCAGTGATTTAATGCTGGTCAATAGACTAAGAATAGAGTTGTGTGTACCACTTCCAAGCTAAGACAGTGACAGTCTCTGTTGAACTCCATTTCTCTCTTTACCTACTGAGTGTGGTGTGAAGTGTGGCACCAACTGAGATGGCCACAAGAAGGAAGCAGCCTGGATTCCTGCATGGCCTTGGAGGGAACTGCCCCAGCGAGTTGAATGACCTGCACGGGATTTTGGGTGAAGAAGTCAGCTTTCATCTGTCAATCCATTGGAATTTAGGGCTTTGTTTTTATCACAGCAAAGCCTAGCCTACCCTGAATAACCCAAAAGCCTTAGAGAATACAGCCACAGAGAAGCAAAAGGTCTCTGTAATTTCTAGGATATTCCTTACACAGGATATCTAATATGGGTCAGCTAGTGTTATAGCAAAGAACAAGGAGAGGATAAAGAAAGGCTGAATTGTTGTCTGTGCTACTTAGTGTAATTTATAGGAAATCCAAAGACAAAGGAAGAAAGGGTTTGGTGATTGACCTAAGCACTGCATAAAAATGTCTTCTTTCTGCAGAATGAGTCAGTCAAGATGGGGTTTTTCAACTTTACTGGAGTAGATATGGACCAAACTCTTCCAAAGCAAAGGGATCTGGGTGTTACGCTTCTATGTCATGTTTCTGACTCTTTAAATGGGCTCATTGATCTATGAAACATACTCTTGCTGGTCTATAGAAATGAACAATTGAAGCAATGTATCCTACCTTGGCTTATTCCAATTCACTTTACAATATTTACTTAAACTAACTCTGAAATCTTGGCACTGTAACCCTTGTTTAAATATTTTTCTGCCCCTCCCCTTTGGGGAATCCAATTACACATATATTTCACTGTTTGAATTCATCCCAGAGCTCACTGATTCTCTGTTAATATTTTTAAATTCTCTCTTTCTCTTTTTATTTCATTTTGGATAGTTTCTATTGCTGTCTTCAAGTCCACTAATCTTTTCTTCTGTCATATCTAATCCCCTGTTAACCCCATCTAGTGTTTTTTATCTCACATCCTGTAATTTTCACCTCAAGAATGTCAGTTTGAGTCTTTTTATATATTCCATATACCTGCTTAAATTTCAAATATTTTTAATACAGTTATTATAACTTTTTAAACATTCTTATATATTAATTCTAGTATCTGTGTCAGTTTTGAGTCAGTTTTGATTAATTAATTATTCTCATTATGGGTCATATTTTTCTGCCTGTTAACTTTTTAAAAAGATTTATTTATTTATTTTAAAGAGCAAGAGAGAGTGAGCAAGCAGGGGGAGGGGCAGAAGAAGAGAGATAATCCTGAAGCAGACTCCCCGCTGAGCATGAAGCCTAACCCAGGGTTCCATTCCAGAACCCTGAGATCAAGACCTGAGCTGAAATCAAGAGTCAGCCGCTTAACCAACTGTGCCACTCAGGCACCCCCCTGCCTGTTCATTTTTTTATTGGATGCCAGGCATTGTGAGTTATGCCTTCTTGAGTGCTGAATATCTTTGTATTCCTATAAATGTTCTTGAACCTTGTTATGGGACACAGTTAAATTCCTTGGAAAAGTGTTATCTTTCAGATCTTGCTTTTTATATGTTAGGACCAAAACAGTGCTCAGCTTTGGGCTAATTGAGGCAAGATCTTTCTGTGTGCTCATCTCAATGCCTCATAAATCAGAAGCTTTCTAGTGTGGCTGGTAGGAACAGGAACTACTTCCAGTCCTACGTCAGCAATAAGCACTGTTACCATGAATCTTTTCAAGTGGTTCCTTTTCTCACATCAGATAGTTTCTTCACGTGCATAGCTAATAAGTGTATAGCCAGATATTCAAGGGGTACCCTATTCAGATCTTGCTATAAAAGAAAAAACCCTTACCTGCTTAAATTACTGTTTTTCTTGGTTTCTGTTACTTGCAGCTGAGCATACCCTTGACTGATAACCCCATTCCTTCCCTCCATAGGTAACAGTTTGGGTCTGTACAATTACACAAACATATAAAACAGAAGGAAGTGAGTTCTGCTTAGAGAACTTCCCCCAGCTCAACTTGTAATGGGCTTGAGAGAATTGATGTGGAAATAGAAACTGAAAGGTGGGAATTTTTAATTTAAAGCAAAGTAATAAATAATTAGATAGCTATATTTATTGCATGTGATTTATGCGTCAGGCACTGGGCTAAGTGCTTTACATAAATTATCTCATTTAGTCTTCAAAACTACACTAAGATGTAGAGATTAATAGATATATTTAACAAATATTTATGGTTCTTAGATATGTGGATTATTAGAACTGTTCTGGGTATGGTGGACATTACCATGAATTCTACAAGGTACCTTCCATCCATGAAATTACATTCTGGCAAAGGAGAGAGACAACATTAAGTAAGTAAATAAAATTAAAATATAAGGCTATGAACAGATCTCCGAAGACCATGAAAACATATGATGTGATAAAGACAGAACATATGGTTACTCTAGATCAAGTCATTGTGGGAGGCGGGGGGTGGTGTCTCTGAGGTGCCTTTAAAGGTGAAATCTGAATTACAAGAGTGAGACAGTCTTGTGAAAATCATTCCAGATAGAGGTTATAACTAATGCAAATGTCTTAAGTTGAGACCAAGCATGCTGGGTTCAAAGAAGAGCAACAACTAAAACGAAACAAAACAAATGAGCCACTGTGCAGAGCCAGAGGAGATGAGGCTGGAGGTGTTGTGAGGGACAGTCATGAAAGTCATGAACAACTTAGCAAACCAAGGTCAGGAGTTTTTATCCCATTCCAATGCAATCATAATTAACTGTAGGGTTTTAAGCAAGGGAGTGCTGTGGCTTGATTTATATTTTACAAACGTCATCTGGATATTCCTTAGTGAATACATTATGGGGGACGAAGAGGAATAAGGAAGTGAATTAGGAAGGTTTGCAGAGGATGGAAAGACTCAGCTTGGATATGGTGATAGTAAAGATGAGGGATGGAGATGAAATTGGAATATGTCATGGAGTTTTCAGAGCTCACACATGGATTGGCTATGAGCTATGAGAGAGAAGAACCAAGAATAGCTCTTGGGATTCTGGCTAAGGCGTTAAAGAGAGAGAGATTAAATATGAGAGTGATTATATGACTTGCCAAAGGTCACACAGCTGGCCCATAACATTCATTTATAGTGTATTTAATATTCATTCAACAAATATGTGTGAGGTACAGCAGAACTATGAGGGGTCAAACAGTTATGGTCCCTCATGGAATTCACAGTTGCAGAGGAGGAAAGAGTGTATAAATAATTACACACACATGCCCAGACACACAGAGAATATTTAACTTCATTATTAACATGATTAAAAGAATCTGAAGTTCAAACTCAATCTCTATAACCCAAAGCTCATGCTATCCCTCATGCTATAGTTGATTGAATTTCCCAGGGTTTGAAGGAGAAACCCAGGAGTCAGGACTGTTGATACCCCCTGCTGTCCCACTTGGCCCTACTTCTTCTTTACTCAGCCACAAGCACCTCTGGATTTTTTCTTTTCATCTTTCTCCTTCTATGCTGTACTGGTGATTATTGCAGGAGTCTTGGCCAACATTCACTGAAGACCTACTATGTGTCAGGCACTGGGCTGGTCATTAGAGAAACAAAAAATGAGGAATAGGTCTTCCTTTCCTCAAGGAGTCCACAGTCTACTTGGAAAACAGAACTAGAACCGATTATTTCAATCCAGTATAATTAGTGTCATGGTAAGAGATAAGCACAGGACACCATTGGATCACAAGAGAGGGTCCTTTACACAGACTGGAAAAAAGTAGAACAGCTCTCTTAGAGGAAGTGATATAAAGAAGAGGAAGGAGAGTTTTCAGAGAAGAGGAATTTTAAGGCAGACAGCAGTCCAAGTAAAATCATAGTCTTGCAATAACACACAAGTTCCAGGGACTATGACGTGCTCAGACCATAGGTGGAAGGGGGGGTATGGAAGATGAGGTTGAGAAGTCTCAGCCTGGCCCCGCAGGAAATTCATTACAAAGCCTCCTTTTCCCACATTCCTTCCTCTCTGTCTTTCTCCCTTCATTTTTCCTTTTTCAGAAAAAAAAAAAAAAAAAAAAAAAAAAGGACTTCCTAATGCAAACTGGAATCTGCATTTAAAAGACTAGGTTTCCTTGGTTTTCTCCCCATCCTACTTTCTTTCTTTCTTTTTCCTCATTTTAAAAAAAATTTTATTATGTTATGTTAGTCACCATACAATACATCATTGGTTTTTGATGTGGTAATCCACGATCCATCCGTACTTTCTAGGGACCCGCCATATTCTGATCAAGATCCTCTTCTGTTTGGGGGACAGAGACAACGTTTTCATCTGAAATTCTTTCTGTCCCTCTTCCATCCGGCCGTTTCTTTAACTAAAAAGGGAAACTGCCAGGGGGAATATGTCAGGTTCTTGATAGAATCTACTGTCTGTGTATATTTTAAAACACATAAAAGGGCTCCTGAGTTGAGTAGGGGCATTCCCCTGTACCCTAGGTTTCTGTTCCAGGGGCTGTCGCCAAAGTTCACCTCCCAGTTCAGCCTCCCTGGAGGCTTCTTGGAGTTAGAGTAATGTTTAGGGAGCTCCCCTGGGATAGGTCCTTGAATGCTTTTGCCTCATAGAGACAAATTCATTTCATTCTTCTCCTGAGTGCTCAAATGATCCTTTTAGCTCTCCAAGACACATGTGTGCACACACACACGCACGATGTACATGTGTGTATAGACATGTACACAGACACCCATGCACACGCATATTCTCAAGTTCTTTTATTTATTTTCTTTTGTGAAAATGTAAACTCTTGCAGGAATCTGAGAATAGTGCCCCATTTTAGGATTCTGGTCCATCAGCGTTTGAACTATAACTTGTATGAGAATTCTGTCTGCTCCCGATCATCCTGCAGAGCATTTCAGGGAGGATCCCTTACAGTTATTTTATGTACAGAGTTGATTTTTATTGTCTTTTATCCCGTTTTTGGAGAAATTGCTCAGAGAATTTAAAAATGCATTCCTCTTTTAGTCTCCTTGGAACCCAAGATGACCTATAAGAATTCATAAAATGTAACTAGTTGAAAGCTTTTTTAAAAGTCAGGGAGACTGATAGATAAATAGACAGAAAGGTAGAAAATAAGAAGGTAAACAAAAAGAAAAAGATACTATAGAAATACGCAACCCATAAAATTACACAGGAAAACTGGGTTTTTAATTTGCTTTTGAGCTGTCTGGAGACTGGAGAATCAGTTCAAATTAGTGTTGTCTTCCCCAAACAAGAGATCACACCCTAGACTTTGATCAAAGGGAGTCATCCTGCAGCCCTAAATTCTGGTCCAGACTTGGACTCCATAGTTCGCGGATGCACCTGGACTTCCTGGTGCCTCTGTTCCTGTGTCTATTAAATGCAAGCACTGAGCTGGATCATTCCTCAAAAGTCCTTGCCAGTTCTAATGGTCTAGGGCTTTATAAATAACTTACTTCTGGTTTAGTGATTCTGCCAAACAGATTCCAAAAGTCATCACCCATTTTCTGAAAAGCAATCTTCCAGATCCTTAGCCTCCATTTCTGGACTTGAGTACTTCCTAGATGAGCATCAGAACCACCTGGGGATTTGGAGGGAGGGAGGATGTTAAACAAGCAGTCTTACTGGCTGGACTCCGACCTAGTGAATCCCACTAGCTGGGGCTTAGGGACAGGCACTTAAGCTGTTTAGGTGATTTTGATGCCCCCTCAGGGCTGCTGAAGTTTTCTGCTGCTGTAACAAATTACCATAAACTCATTGGCTTAAAACAACACAAATGTATTATTTTACAGCTCTGGAGATTTACGAGTCTTAAATTAGTTTCACTGGGCTAAAATCAAGGTGTCGGCAGGGCTTCCTTCTGGAAGAATTCAGTTCTTTGCTTTTTCCAGCTTCTAGCAGCTACTCAAACTCCTTGGCTCTGTGGCCTGAATCTCTCTTACTCTTTCCTTTGTTATATTTCTTTCTTGGACTCAGACTCTGGCCTTCCTGCCTCCCTCTTTTAAGGACCCTTGTGATACCATTGAGCCTACTCAGATAATCCAGGCTAATCTTTCCATCTCAAGATCTTTAATCGAATCACATCAGCAGAATTCCTTTTGCCATGGAAGGAAACACATTCACATGTTCCAAGCATTAGGATGTGGGCATCACTGGGGGCCATTGTTCATCTAATCACATGTTCTCTTGGTTTTGCTGGGGCTGCTAGAAGGGGCTCTGGATTTGTGGCTGCAATTTTTCTCTTGTAAAAGCCAGTGAACTGACTGTAGGAGATGCCATTGAACACTTGCTAATAATAATCTATATCCCACCAGGTATTTGGTGATCACTTGCATCATTATGTCACTTAGGACCCTCCATTTCATGAAGGCAAATATATTCTTCTCAGGCAACAGAGTCATGTCTATTAAAATAAGATGGTTTAGGGGCCAGACTAACCTGATTAGCACTTTACCTTGGTCACTTACTTGACTTCTCTACTTAGTTTCTTCATCAGCGAAATGGGCTCTCAGAGCTATTAGGACTAGACAGCAATTAGGACTAGAGCCCTATGCTCAGCAGTTCTGACTCCTAGACCTATACTTTGCTCAGGGGCTGTGTGGGAGAAGAATGATGGCAAGAGAGGCATCTTTCTTTCTTTGCCTATAAAACACCTTAATTTTTGTTTTGAGTCTCAGTTCCACCAAGCAGAGAAAATTAAATCTTGAACTATTCAGGATTCTTCTCCTCTCCTTTCTCGAGGGGTCATGGCTAAGTTCTGGGGCTTCCAGAGTGACATCAGGAGAAGGGAGGAGGTGGTGGTGGTGGTTGTTTTTTCCTTTTTCTGTCACTGTCTGTTTGGGCAAGCACCCCCTGAGAATTGCTCTTTCCCTTCTGGTCCAAGTCCTAGCCACTTTAAAGCCTCTGTCACTGTCAGCCTCATTTGAGCATGAGAAGCATTTGGTTGCTCTTTCTCAGGGCATGGGGCATAGGGAGATGCCCCAGTTGTTCCCTACTCTTTCAAGATCTCCCTGCTCTGTGCCACATGCTCACCACTCAGGATTTTGCAACTCAGTACATCTATTTCCGGACAACTGGACACTTCCATTCATCCTCAACTGCTCCCAGATGACAGGGGAGGGGACATTCTAAGGTCTTGCTATTTTTCACCTGTGCCGTTTCTACCACACTGCCTGGGCATCTTCTGGAGTAAATCAAATTAGACCCCCATCCCAGTTGGTTTATAGACAGGCAGAGGTCAATGGTTAAGAACACAGCAAGACAACCATCAGGACTAGGGCTCCCATTGCTGCTGTGATTCCTTTGCTAGAGAAGGAACTATACGTGTGACCATTCCTTGCACATCGTTCCTCGGCAGCAAAAACTCAGAAGGCAGTGGAAGGGCTGTAGACAGGATAAAACACTTCTGTTTAATTGCCTGGGGAGGGTTAGAAGCGACCCTCTGTTCAGTTTTGTCAAGCTAATTAGTTGGAAAAGAATGTGCTCAGCACATAAACAAGAGCCTTTTTTCTATAGCAATTAGAAACGACCCTAACCTTATTCGTTTAAACACACGCCCCACCGCAAAGTTGGAAAGACACCAAAGTTGAGGCTGACGACTGCTTTTGTTAATCCTCAAACCTTTGCATTTAAAGACTGATCATGTTTCTGACAAGCTTCTCCTCTTTGCTAATCCCCAAATATTCATTTTCAAAGGTTTAGCTGTGCAAATGGCAGGCTGGGGCCCCAAATGTGCCATGGAGGTGCATCCTCTCTGCTTCCACTAAAGCCACCTGTTCTGCCCCCATCTCCCATCACACACACTGCTTTCCCATTGATCGTTTATGCAACCCTACCCTCTGCCAGCCTGTCAACACTGTGAGACCAGGTGTCTACCCACCGCCGTGGGCTCAATGCCCTCTATAGTGCCTGGCACACAGAAGGTGCTAAGTAATGCATGGTTTAATCAGCCAATGAATGAATGAATGAATGCCTTCCCTAAGAGGAAAGGAAGAAAATGCCAGTGGTCATTGCTGGGGTGATGGGGATCTGCAAACCTGCAAAGCAAATAACACTGAGAGCGGAAACTATTTCCACCCCCCAAGTTTTCTGTAAAACTGGATGTCACAAAATGGTAGATCTCTATTTCTGCAAACTTTATTACATAATCAGGGCCACTATTTATTAAGCACATACCACATGGGAGTACTGTGAGGAAGCACTCTGTGTACATCCCTCCCTCTTTTTGGTACTTGAATGGGATCTCTTCCATTGACCACTCCAGGCACACCCCGCACCCCAGCACCTGCCCATCTCCATTCTGCTCTGGGTGTTGGGACACTAACTTGTATAGACCTCATGGATCCTCTCAACCTCCAGCTTCTAGATGGATTCAACTAAAGGCAGGTACCAGCAGACGTGAGTTGGAGGGAAGGAGTAGAGAGCGGTTAAAATATTTCTTTCCCTGGCTTCCTCCCTGCCTAGTCACTATGACTGAGCTGACTGCATCACCCCGGGGAGGACTCCCGCCTTGAGCCCTATCCATACCAGTGTCTTCTCTGGGTGCCTATTACCACCTATTTCCCTTACCTTTTAAGCTTTGGGATGGTACCAGTTGCCTTCTGTTACTACCCCAGGGGCACTCACTAGGCTTTGTGGCTTTCCTTAAACCCTGTCCAGGCTTTCTCCATGATGACTGTCCCATGGTGCAGGTTATTAATACCTCCAATTTAAAGAGCGGACATTAAGTCTCAAAGAGATTAAGACATGCCCAAGGTCAGAGTCAGCAGGAGCAGATCCTCCAACCTAGGTCTGTCTGACTATAATTCTGATGTGTTCTCTCCCCATATCTAAGAGAAGAGAGTGGCTTGTGCCTCAAGCTGGAGCTGTAACTCACAGAAAAAAACTGACTAGAAGAATGTGAAGTGGCGGCCAAGAGCAGAATTCTCACTTCGGAACTCCACCTCCACAGATGGGCACTTAGAGTTTGGCTCCGTGGGTTGGTGGTGGTTCACTGAGAGTTCAAACCCCCGTCACAGACACGTGTGGGTGAATAAGTGGCAGGGTCTTTGGTTCTTCCAAGTGCCTGATACAGGCGTGCAGATGCGTGGGGGTGTGAACAAGAGAGCCTCGAGTATATTTCACTCTTGGATACAGCCTATAAATATGTATGTTGGGTCCCATGAATCATTTAGGGCTGGGTTGGTTGCATTTTTTATGTTTTAAGGGATGGTTTGACTGACTCAGAGATGTTGGCAAGCACCCCCGAGGCCAGAGTGGAACCAAAGGCTTTATAGAAATTGGGGGAAAAAAACCCTGGTATTTGCTGCCTAACTTGATTTCAGAGTGATAAAAGTTTGGAAAGTTGCACAACTTTCAGAATTTGTTTTAACCATTTATTACAACTGTGACTCGAGTGAGTCACCTCATTTCTCTGAGCCTCAGTTTCCAGAAAAATGGGGGTAAGAGCTGAATGAAATGAATGCATATAAAGCACCAAAACAAAATTTAGATCATACATATGTAAATGTCAATCACTCTTCTTCTCCTTCTTGGTTTGCTCTAGTCTGCAGCCAAATCTGAGTGCCCAACACACTTAGAGTCGGGCTTCGGTGATTAGCAATTGCTAATGGGTAAAAGATGCCTCTTTGTTTATATGGTAACTTCTGAATGGCAGGTGTATCTGTCAAGTTACACTGCAGTAACAACACTTAACTCCTTTTTCTTATACCATAGAGCATCTTCACCCCCAAGGTGAGTATATGCCTAGACATCCTTTGTCATCACTCTTAATTCCATCCAGAGGATTATCCTAGAAGCTGCCATGTTAGAAAAATGTCACCCCACTCCCAAGCAGAGTTGACTCCACATGGACTATGAATGAGCATCTAATCCAATCAGATTCCTTCCCCAAGAACTGGGGATCTGGAACTGAGAAAGAAACCCCATCTGTCTTCAGAACTGCAAAAATGTAAAAAGCCTGAGAGATTATGATAAGAACTGGAGAAAGTCAGTTTTGGGAGAAAGAAATGGGATAACCACTCAGAGGGGAGGTGGATTGAGAGAGGAGGTCATCTTAAGAGTATTCCATTCCTGATTCCGATTGGACCTGAGGCCTGGTCACATTGCTCTCTTGGCTTCTATGGGCCACCCCGATACTTCACTTTTCTGAAACTCATAGAATTTCTATCACTTGCTACCAAGAGTCAACGCCCAGGTAGCAGATTAACATCTATTAACTTGGTTTTAAAAATTATTTATTTTTAAATAATTTTAGACTTACTGCCAACTCATTTCTACTCCACATCATTTCTTCTTTGAATTTTCCCATTCATAAAATGAGAAGAATGATTTTCTGGAACAGTCCTTTTTTTTTTTTTTTTTTTTTTTTAGCAGGATATGGCAATAATTTCAGACTGTCAGAGAAGTTAACATAAGGTTAACTGTTATTTCAAACAGGTTGTAAGATATTCTCTGGTTTTCACCATCTGGGGGAGGGAAATGTTTTTATTTTCTCTTTAATTATTAAGCCCCTTTCAAGTTTTAGCAGTGAAAGACATCCTAAACCCAAAGGCTATATCACTGTAAGATCTATATTCAAATTCAAGTTCAATTAATTTGTATTAAGTGCTTATGGACAAGATATTTTCACCTAAGTAAGTTCATTGAAACTCTAAAATAACCCTGAAAAAATAGATTTCATTGTCTCCATTTTATAGATAAGGAAACTGGAAACAGCTACATTAATAGATTTGCTCATAGTAGATGGTGAAGTCAGGATTTGAACTTGGTTCTCTTTGTTTTATGCCACAGCTCTTCCCTCTACAAAGGTGCTACTGGGAATCTATTGGAGATGATGCTGATGGTGGTGATAGTAGTCATAAAAGTAATCATTGCAAACCTCGATAGCCTTGCTATGTGCCAGGTACTTTCCTAAGCACTTAAAGGAATAAGTTCATTTATTTTTCAGAGACCTTTTAAAACAAAGCTCTTTATCACCCCCAATTTGAGGAAAGTGAGGCTAACAAGGGTTAAGCAACCTGCTGGGATCAAATAATTTATTTTTGCCAGGGTTGGGATTTTACACCAGAGCCAGTGGTGGTATATGGAATCAAGGATCTGCCTATTTTCGGTTCCAGACCCCACTCTCGGCCCTACCCATATTACCAATCCTCCACCAAGAAGGAAGAACAAAGAAAAACCTCTCCTCCTCAGGGCAAGGTCCTCAACATCCTGTGTCACCATGACAACAAGCCCTAGTCAATTTCCTTACAAGGAAGGGAAAAGCAAAAGTCAAACAGAGCTTCCGTGGGAACATTCTGTGGGCAAACACCAGGGCCAGTGTTCTCGGGCCTCTGTGTCCTCACTTAAATAGGGTGAATCACTCCTGGAATTAGAGCTGGGAGGTGGGCCAGGTTCCTAAATAGGTATGGTTAATGGTGCTCTTGGAGAGCCTTTGGGTCACTTTGAAAATTAATCCTTTTTCCTCCGGAATCTGAGCTCATAAATGAGCAGATTAGAAATCAAAGGGCAGAAACAAATGAGAGTTCCTGGCAAGGGATTTTAGAGCATCACAACTTTCTTCCTAGGCTGACATCATCTTGTCTCACCTCTTCTGCCCATCCTCTGCCAAGGTCTAGCCTGGTTGAAGACTGCCAAATCCCAAAAGAATGTAGATTCTAAAAAGTCAGGGTCCATGTTAAACTATTCATTGCTGCCTACTCACTGCCTAATACAGTGCCTGACCCATAGTGGGCACTGACTAATTACTGATCAATAAATTGATTAATTGCAGATTAATTGCAGCACTGAATTGGTTGGGGGAGAATGCCTTTGTTCCAATATTAGAAAATTCAAAGCAGAATGTTTTGACCTCTTGAGGAGGTGACATTTAAGTTGAGATTTGAATGACAAGAAGTAGCAAGTTATATGACTATGAATAAAGAGAGTTTCAGGCAAAAGAAATAGCAGGTGGGAAGGAGCATATTTGAGAAACAGCCAGAGGCATGTGTGGCTAAAGAGAAATGAGGGTGGATGAAATGAGAAGACATGAAGTTGAAGAGACAGCAAGGGCCAGCTCCCGTAATGAGGGTCTGGAAGTAAAATTTTATTCTAAGTGTTATGTGAAGACACTGAGGCATTTTGAACAAAAAAGAAAGAGAAAAAAAATACGTGTTATTCACTCAATGTCCCAAAGCTTGGTATATAACAGGTGCTCAGAAATTGGATGAATGAGCTGAGGTAATGCATATAAAGTGCTTTTTAAACAATGAAGTGTTTCAGAATTGACAGTCACCATCATTTGGAGGAGAATAAGACACTGCCCCCAGTACCATTCTCTTAGATCACAAAGCTATTATAGACTTCTGGGTAATGAGGGTGGAAATCTAGAGGCACCTGCTTTTTACAGCATTTCCTTTCTGTTAAAATGATTTCAAACCACACCAAAATACATGGTTGCAATAGTACTGGCCAGACTCCAGAAGAATTTCCATGAAGAATTCACTCTTGGCCACCTGAGGCCAAACAACCAGATCAGGATAGATTTTCCTTGACCCTGATATTTGAGACACATTGGGGTTCTGATATGTAGGAGGTACATTCTGATGAGGTCATGACTCCATCATTGACCTTTATCCCCCTAACACTGCCTTTCCTATTATATTCACTTAGAGGCCATCATGGCCGGAATTGTACATGTTGCAGGGAGCAAAGAGAAAGAAAGAACAGTGGTTACTTACCGCCACCTGGGATGCAAGATGTGAGCTCTGGAGTGGGAGGAGTCATGGAGACAGACGGCCAGTAGGAATAGTGAACCAGGGGGAGTGCTCAACGGGCTGCTTCTGACAAGGTAAGAGCGGCACACCATATTCAATAATTCATGTATAAATTCCCACCGCAACATCAGTGGAGCAGAGACTTTTCTTCTGCCCACCCTCAATAGACAGCCACCAGGCTTCAGAAATATGGCCAGTAGTAGGGTACATTAATCAGCTGTCCAGCAAAAGGGCTGACGGGGGGAGATCCAGCAGGACCCAGGTGAACAATCAGGGATGCAGAGGAAAATCCACCCCACCTATCAGCACGTACCAAACTTACATAAGCCTCTCTTCATTTTTCAGAAAAAGGAGGAAGAAGAAAAATCCAACAACCAGGCATCTATAAAATGACTTCCCATCATAAAACACATGGAACATTGCACTCAAAATGCACAGAAAGTGCACACATTTTAGAAAGATTTACTGAAAAAGAAAATTTTAAAAAGCATCTGGTATGCTCTCAATAAAATTCAAGGAAACATGAGCTTATTGGGAAGTGGCTATATAAAGTGAGGTAGATCCATATGGTAGAATATTATTCAGCCATTAAAAACCATGTTCTCAAAGACTAAATAATGACATGGAGAAATGCTTACAATCGAATGCTGTATTTTAAAAATGGGACTCAAAAACAATGAATGCCAAAGAAGCCCAATCTGTGCATCAATGTTCATAGCAGCTTTATTTGTATTAGGAGAAAACTGGAAACAACTCAAATGTCCTTCAGTGCGTAAGTGGTTATACCAAACTCTGGTCTACCCATGCATTAATACATGCAACATCTTGGATAGATCTCAAGGGCGTGAGGCATAACAAAATAAGTCAATCCCAAAAGGTTATATACTGTATGATTCCATTTAGTATGTAACATTCTTGAAATGACAAAACTATAGAGATGGAAAGAGATTAGTGTTTGCCAAAGAACAAAAATGGGGTGCAGGGTGTGAATAGAAGGGGGTAGTATAACAGAGTTCCTTTGTAGTTCCATGAATCTATACATGGGATAACAATGCACAAAACTCTGAATATACACGTACACACACAAATAAATGCATGTAAAAAATGGTGAAAACTTAATAAGATCTCTGTCTAGAAGAGTATTTTACCAATGTCAACTTCCTGGGGTTGATACCATGCTCAAGTTGTACAAGATGGAACCACTGTGGGGAAGAAGGGTGAAGGGTTCATGGGACTGTATGTGAGTCTATAATTATTTCAAAATAAAAAGAAAAAAATGTATACTAAAATACAAATTTTGACTAAAGGAAAATACTCCATCATACTAGCAAAGATGTTTTTTCTGGCTATTGGAATAATGGTCATTTTTATGTTCTTCTGTGTACTTTTCTGTATTTCTAAATTTTCTGCAGTAAATATAGGTTACTTTTAGAATCTGAAAAGGGACTTATTAATTCAAAGTTTAGTGATTGAAATAAAATATTTGATCAATGAAGAATATCCAAGGGAAAAAATATATATGAGAGTGTTATGAAAGGGAATTGAGTGAAAGGAGAAGAAAATGTCTTGGTAAGCTAGAGAAACCTTGCAATGAAATACAAAATGTAGCAACAAAATTAAATCATGCATTGATAGCAGTGCAGAAGACTCTAGAAACTAATCAATGATGTGTAAGCACAAACAAAACTTGTTCAGAACGCAGTGGAACATAACAAAGAGATGAAATAGTAAGCGATAAGATGACAGATGTGTAGGACCAAGCATGGAGATTCAGCATACCACTAACTGATGTCTCAAAAAAAGCAATCATATGGGCGGAGCAAGATGGCGGAGGAGTAGGAGACCTGGATTTCGTCTCCTCTCAGGAATTCAGCTGGATAGGGATCAAACCATTCTGAACACCTACAAACCCAACAGGAGATCAAAGAAAAGAAGAGCAACAACTTTCTGAACAGAAAAGCGACCACTTTCTGGAAGGTAGGACGTGCGGAGAAGTGAATCCGAGGCGATATTCGGGAGGATAGACGGCGGGGGAGGGGCCTCCGTCGGCCGCTTCTGGCAAGTGATAGAGCCGCGGAGCACAAAATCGGAACTTTTAAAAGTCTGCTCCGCCGAGGGACGTCACTCTGGTGGCTAAGCGGGGGGTGGAACCCTCCGGGACAGTGTGGTCTCAGGACCCTCGGGTCACAGAAAGACCGGGGGTGCCTGAGTGCGGCAGAGCTCCCAGGTATCGGAGCAGGGAAGCCGGCTGCAGAGGCGGAGCCCAGGCGCGGGCTCTCAGCTCGGGGTGGCCATAAACCGTGATCCGCGGCACAGTCGGGCCCCTGCTCCTCCAGCAGGGACCCAACAAGCGGCAGATCCGGGGAGACTCACCTTCCTCCGCCGGGAGGAGCCGCAGGGGAGTGCACCGCAGGGATCTGCTGGGTTTGGAGACTCCATCCGGGGTCGGGTGCCAGAGATAGAAACGCGTGGTCACAGGCCGGGCGAGCACGGAGTGCGGCCGGAGACCGGGGAGACGGGAGTGACTGACGGCTTTTCTCTGGGGGCTCACTGAGGAGCGGGCCCGAGTTCTCGGCTCCTCCGGGGCGGAGATTGGGAGGCTGCCATTTTCACGCTCCGCCTCCAAAGCTGTACGGAAAGCTCGCAGGGAACAAAAGCCCCGGAGAGCAAAGCCGAGCAGATTACTTAGCCGGGAGGGGGCAAGGGCGGGGCAATTCCGCCTCCGGCAGAGACATTTGGAAACCACGGCAACAGGCCCCTCCCCAGAAGATCAGCGAGAACAGCCGGCCAAGACCAAGTTCACCATCAATGAGAACGGCAGAACTCCAGCGCTAGGGGAATACTGCACATAGAATTCACGGCTTTTTTACCATGATTCCTTAGTCTTTTAAAGTTAATTTTTTTTTAACTGTCTTTTTGTCTTTTTATTTCTTTTTGAATTTTTCTTTTTCCCTTTTTCAAACAACATCTTATCAATCCCTTTTTTTAAAAAAAAACATTTTTATTTTTCATTTTTAGAGTCATATTCTATCCCTTCATAGTAGTTACCCATATTTTTGGCTTATATATATAAGTTGTTCTCTCTTTAAAATTTTGAGATAGTTTCTTCTAACAGATTAAAATATACCCTAAATCTCTAGTATATGGTGTTTTCTATTCCCCTGCCTGATCACATCCTCTCTCTTTTTTTTTCTTTTTTTAAATCTTCTTCTTTCTTTTTCAAACAACTTCTTATCAATTCCTTTTATAAAATTTTTTATAATTTCCATTTTTACAGTCATTTTCCATCCCTTCATCATATCAACCCTTATTTTTGTACATATATCTTTTTCTTTCTTTAAAATTTTGGGAGACACTTTCTTCTAAAAGACCAAAACACACCCCAAATCTAGTGTGTGGCACTGATCTATATACCATATAGATCATATTTGATCACATTCTGGTTTTTCTTTTGTTGTTGTTGTTTTGTTTTGTTTGTTTTTGTTTTTATCTTTATCTTTTTCTTTTTTTTTCTTTTTCTTTTTTCTCTCTTTCCCCTTCTTATCCCACTGCTTCAGGTCTTTTCTGATTTGTTTAGAGTATATTTTCTGGGGACGTGGTTACTCTGCTAGCATTTTGTTCTCTCATTAATCTAATCTCCTCTGCACAAAATGACGAGACGGAAAAAATCACCTCAACAAAAAGAACAAGAGGCAGTACCGACTGCCAGGGACCTACTCAATACGGACATTAGTACGATGTCAGATCTAGAGTTCAGAATCATCACTTTAAAGATACTAGCTGGGCTTGAAAAAAATATGGAAGTTATTAGAGAAACTCTTTCTGGAGAAGTAAAAGAGCTAAAATCCAACCAAGTAGAAATCAAAAAGGCTATTAATGAGGTGCAATCAAAATTGGGGGCGCTAACTGCTAGAATAAATGAGGCAGAAGAGAGAATCAGTAATATAGAAGATGAAATGCTGGAAAATAAAGAAGCTGAGAAAAAGAGAGATAAACAACTACTGGATCATGAGGGCAGAATTCGAGAGATAAGCGATACCATAAGACGAAACAACATTAGAATAATTGGGATCCCAGAAGAAGAAGAAAGAGAGAGAGGGGCAGAAGGTATAATGGAGCAAATTATAGCAGAGAACTTCCCTAATTTGGGGAAAGAAACAGGCATGAAAATCCAGGAAGCACAGAGAACCCCTCTCAAAATCAATAAAAATAGGTCAACTCCCCGACATCTAATAGTAAAACTTACGAGTCTCATAGACAAAGAGAAAATCCTGAAAGCAGCTCGGGAGAAGAGATATGTAACCTACAATGGTAGAAACATTAGATTGGCAACAGACCTATCCACAGAGACCTGGCAGGCCAGAAAGGACTGGCAGGATATATTCAGAGCACTAAATGAGAAAAATATGCAGCCAAGAATACTCTATCCAGCTAGGCTGTCATTGAAAATTGAAGGAGAGATAAAAAGCTTCCAGGACAAACAAAAACTAAAGGAATTTGCAAACACAAAACCAGCCCTACAGGAAATCTTGAAAGGGGCCCTCTAAGCAAAGAGAGACCCTAAAAGCAACATAGACCAGAAAGGAACACAGACAATATACGGTAACAGTCACCTTACAGGCAATACAATGGCACTAAATTCCTATCTTTCAATAGTTACCTTGAATGTAAATGGGCTAAATGCCCCAATCAAAAGACACAGGCTAACAGACTGGATTAAAAAACAAGATCCATCGATATGCTGTCTGCAAGAGACTCATTTTAGACCCAAAGACACCCCCAGATTGAAAGTGAGGGGGTGGAAAACCATTTACCACGCTAATGGACACCAAAAGAAAGCTGGGGTGGCAATCCTTATATCAGACAAATTAGATTTTAAACCAAAGACTGTAATAAGAGATGAGGAAGGACACTATATCATACTTAAAGGATCTATCCAACAAGAAGATCTAACAATTGTAAATATCTATGCCCCTAACATGGGAGCAGCCAATTATATAAGGCAATTAATAACAAAAGCAAAGAAACACATCAACAACAATACAATAATAGTGGGGGACTTTAACATCCCCCTCACTGAAATGGACAGATCATCTAAGCAAAAGATCAACAAGGAAATAAAGACTTTAAATGACACACTGGACCAAATGGACTTCACAGACATATTCAGAACATTCCACCCCAAAGCAACGGAATACACATTCTTCTCTAGTGCCCATGGAACATTCTCCAGAATCGATCACATCCTAGGTCATAAATCAGGTCTCAACCGGTACCAAAAGATTGGGATCATTCCCTGCCTATTTTCAGACCACAATGCTTTGAAACTAGAACTCAATCCCAAGAGGAAAGTCGGAAAGAACTCAAATACATGGAGGCTAAAGAGCATCCTACTGAAGAATGAATGGGTCAACCAGGAAATTAAAGAAGAATTAAAAAAATACATGGAAACCAATGAAAATGAAAACACAACTGTTCAAAATCTTTGGGATGCAGCAAAGGCAGTCCTAAGAGGAAAGTATATAGCAATACAAGCCTTTCTCAAGAAACAAGAAAGGTCTCAAGTACACAACCTAACCCTACACCTAAAGGAGCTGGAGAAAGAACAGCAAATAAAGCCTAAACCCAGCAGGAGAAGAGAAATCATAAAGATCAGAGCAGAAATCAATGAAATAGAAACTAAAAGAACAGTAGAACAGATCAACGAAACTAGGAGCTGGTTCTTTGAAAGAATTAACAAGATTGATAAACCCCTGGCCAGACTTATCAAAAAGAGAAGAGAAATGACCCAAATCAACAAAATCATGAATGAAAGAGGAGAGATCACAACCAACACCAAAGAAATACAAACAATTATAAGAACTTATTATGAGCAACTCTATGCCAGCAAATTAGATAACCTGGAAGAGATGGATGCATTCCTAGAGATGTATCAACTACCAAAACTGAACCAGGATGAAATAGAAAACCTGAACAGACCTATAACCACTAAGGAAATTGAAGCAGTCATCAAAAATCTCCCAAAAAACAAAAGCCCAGGGCCAGATGGCTTCCCAGGGGAATTCTACCAGACATTTCAAGAAGAATTAATACCTATTCTTCTGAAACTGTTCCAAAAAATCGAAACGGAAGGAAAACTTCCAAACTCATTTTATGAGGCCAGCATTACCTTGATCCCGAAACCAGACAAAGACCCCATCAAAAAGGAGAATTACAGACCAATATCCCTGATGAACATGGATGCAAAAATTCTCACCAAAATACTAGCCAATAGGATCCAACAGTACATTAAAAGGATTATTCACCATGACCAAGTGGGATTTATCCCTGGGCTGCAAGGTTGGTTCAACATCCGCAAATCAATCAATGTGATACAGTACATTAACAAAGGAAAGAACAAGAATCATATGATCCTCTCAATAGATGCAGAAAAAGCTTTTGACAAAGTACAGCATCCTTTCTTGATCAAAACTCTTCAGAGTATAGGGATAGAGGGTACATACCTCAATATCATAAAAGCCATCTATGAAAAACCTACAGCAAATATTATTCTCAATGGGGAAAAACTGAGAGCATTCCCCCTAAGTTCAGGAACGCGGCAGGGATGTCCACTATCACCACTGCTATTCAACATAGTATTGGAAGTCCTAGCCACAGCAATCAGACAACAAAAAGAAATCAAAGGCATCCAAATTGGCAAAGAAGAAGTCAAACTCTCACTCTTTGCAGATGATATGATACTTTATGTGGAAAACCCAAAAGACTCCACCCCAAAACTGCTAGAACTCATACAGGAATTCAGTAAAGTGGCAGGATATAAAATCAATGCACAGAAGTCAGTGGCATTCCTATACACCAACAACAAGACAGAAGAAAGAGAAATTAAGGAGTCGATCCCATTTACAATTGCACCCAAAACCATAAGATACCTAGGAATAAATCTAACCAAAGAGACAAAGGATCTTTACTCAGAAAACTATAAAATACTCATGAAAGAAATTGAGGAAGACACAAAGAAATGGAAAAACGTTCCATGCTCATGGATTGGAAGAACAAATATTGTGAAGATGTCAATGCTACCTAGAGCAATCTACACATTCAATGCAATCCCCATCAAAATACCATCCACTTTTTTCAAAGAAATGGAACAAATAATCCTAAAATTTGTATGGAACCAGAAAAGACCCCGCATAGCCAGAGGAATATTGAAAAAGAAAAGCAAAGCCGGTGGCATCACAATTCCGGACTTCAAGCTCTATTACAAAGCTGTCATCATCAAGACAGCATGGTACTGGCACAAAAACAGACACATAGATCAATGGAACAGAATAGAGAGCCCAGAAATGGACCCTCAACTCTATGGTCAACTAATCTTCGACAAAGCAGGAAAGAATGTCCAATGGAACAAAGACAGTCTCTTCAACAAATGGTGTTGGGAAAATTGGATAGACACATGCAGAAGAATGAAACTGGACCACTTCCTTACACCACACACAAAAATAGACTCCAAATGGCTGAAAGACCTCAATGTGAGACAGGAGTCCATCAAAATCCTAAAGGAGAACACAGGCAACAACCTCTTTGACCTCAGCCGAAGCAACTTCTTCCTAGAAACATCGCCAAAGGCAAGGGAAGCAAGGGC
>NW_023270453.1:32043513-32045026 GCF_011800145.1 Mirounga leonina
GCCCTTGCTTCCCTTGCCTTTGGCGATGTTTCTAG
Source organism: Mirounga leonina (assembly GCF_011800145.1). NCBI lineage: Eukaryota > Metazoa > Chordata > Mammalia > Carnivora > Phocidae > Mirounga > Mirounga leonina. The sequence continues at coordinate 32,043,549 of NW_023270453.1, forward strand.
GAAGAAGTTGCTGCGGCTGAGGTCGAAGAGGTTGCCACCTGTGTTCTCCTTTAGGATGTTGATGGACTCCTGTCTCACATTGAGGTCTTTCAACCATTTGGAGTCTATTTTTGTGTGTGGTGTAAGGAAATGGTCCAGTTTCATTCTTCTGCATGTGGCTATCCAATTTTCCCAACACCATTTGTTGAAGAGACTGTCTTTTTTCCATTGGACATTCTTTCCTGCTTTGTCAAAGATGAGTTGACCATAGAGTTGAGGGTCCATTTCTGGGCTCTCTATTCTGTTCCATTGATCTATGTGCCTGTTTTTGTGCCAGTACCATACTGTCTTGATGATGACGGCTTTGTAATAGAGCTGGAAGTCAGGAATTGTGATGCCGCCAGCTTTGCTTTTCTTTTTCAACATTCCTCTGGCTATGCGGGGTCTTTTCTGGTTCCATACAAATTTTAGGATTATTTGTTCCATTTCTTTGAAAAAAGTGGATAGTATTTTGATGGGGATTGCACTGAATGTGTAGATTGCTTTAGGTAGCATTGACATCTTCACAATATTTGTTCTTCCAATACATGAGCATGGAACGTCTTTCCATTTCTTTGTGTGTTCCTCAATTTATTTCATGAGTATTTTATAGTTTTCTGAGTACAGATCCTTTGTCTCTTTGGTTAGATTTATTCCTAGGTATCTTATGGTTTTGGGTGCAATCGTAAATGGGATCGACTCCTTAATTTCTCTTTCTTCTGTCTTGTTGTTGGTGTATAGAAATGCCACTGATTTCTGTGCATTGATTTTATATCCTGCCACTTTACTGAATTCCTGTATGAGTTCTAGCACAGTTTTGGGGTGGAGTCTTTGGGGTTTTCCACATAAAGTATCCTATCATCTGCAAAGAGTGAGAGTTTGACTTCTTCTTTGCCGATTTGGATGCCTTTGATTTCTTTTTGTTGTCTGATTGCTGTGGCTAGGACTTCCAATACTATGTTGAATAGCAGTGGTGATAGTGGACATCCCTGCTGCGTTCCTGGCCTTAGGGGGAAAGCTCTCAGTTTTTCCCCATTGAGAATGATATTCGCTGTAGGTTTTTCATAGATGGCTTTTATGATATTGAGGTATGTACCCTCTATCCCTATACTCTGAAGAGTTTTGATCAAGAAAGGATGCTGTACTTTGTCAAAAGCTTTTTCTGCATCTATTGAGAGGATCATATGATTCTTGTTCTTTCTTTTGTTAATGTATTGTATCACATTGATTGATTTGCGGATGTTGAACCAACCTTGCAGCCCAGGGATAAATCCCACTTGGTCTTGGTAAATAATCCTTTTAATGTACTGTTGGATCCTATTGGCTAGTATTTTGGTGAGAATTTTTGCATCCATGTTCATCAGGGATATTGGTCTGTAATTCTCCTTTTTGATGGCGTCTTTGTCTGGTTTCGGGATCAAGGTAATGCTGGCCTCATAAAATGAGTTTGGAAGTTTTCC
>NW_023270453.1:32045036-32071269 GCF_011800145.1 Mirounga leonina
TATAGGTCTGTTCAGGTTTTCTATTTCTTCCTGGTTCAGTTTTGGTAGTTGATACATCTCTAGGAATGCATCCATTTCTTCCAGGTTATCTAATTTGCTGGCATAGAGTTGCTCATAATAAGTTCTTATAATTGTTTGTATTTCTTTGGTGTTGGTTGTGATCTCTCCTCTTTCATTCATGATTTTGTTGATTTGGGTCATTTCTCTTTTCTTTTTGAAAAGTCTGGCCAGGGGTTTATCAATCTTGTTAATTCTTTCAAAGAACCAGCTCCTAGTTTCATTGATCTGTTCTACTGTTCTTTTGGTTTCTATTTCATTGATTTCTGCTCTGATCTTTATTATTTCTCTTCTCCTGCTGGGTTTAGGCTTTATTTGCTGTTCTTTCTCCAGCTCCTTTAGGTGTAGGGTTAGATTGTGTACTTGAGACCTTTCTTGTTTCTTGAGAAAGGCTTGTATTGCTATATACTTTCCTCTTAGGACTGCCTTTGCTGCATCCCAAAGATTTTGAATAGTTGTGTTTTCATTTTCATTGGTTTCCATGTATTTTTTTAATTCTTCTTTAATTTCCTGGTTGACCCCTTCATTCTTCAGTAGGATGCTCTTTAGCCTCCATGTATTTGAGTTCTTTTCGACTTTCCTCTTGTGATTGAGTTCTAGTTTCAAAGCATTGTGGTCTGAAAATAGGCAGGGAATGATCTCAGTCTTTTGGTACCGGTTGAGACCTGATTTATGATCTAGGATGTGATCTATTCTGGAGAATGTTCCATGGGGAACAGAGAAGAATGTGTATTCCGTTGCTTTGGGATGGAATGTTCTGAATATGTCTGTGAAGTCCATTTGGTCCAGTGTGTCATTTAAAGTCTTTATTTCCTTGTTGATCTTTTGCTTAGACGATCTGTCCGTTTCAGTGAGGGGGGTGTTAAAGTCCCCCACTATTATTGTATTGTTGTCGATGTGTTTCTTTGCTTTTGTTATTAATTGCCTTATATAATTGGCTGCTCCCATGTTAGGGGCATAGATAGTTACAATTGTTAGATCTTCTTGTTGGATAGACCCTTTAAGTAGGATATAATGTCCTTCCTCATCTCTTATTACAGTCTTTGGTTTAAAATCTAATTTGTCTGATATAAGGATTGCCACCCCAGCTTTCTTTTGGTGTCCATTAGCATGGTAAATGGTTTTCCACCCCCTCACTTTCAATCTGGGGTGTCTTTGGGTCTAAAATGAGTCTCTTGCAGACAGCATATCGATGGGTCTTGTTTTTTAATCCAGTCTGATAGCCTGTGTCTTTTGATTGGGGCATTGAGCCCATTTACATTCAGGGTAACTACTGAAAGATAGGAATTTAGTGCCTTTGTATTGCCTGTAAGGTGACTGTTACCGTATATTGTCTGTGTTCCTTTCTGGTCTATGTTGCTTTTAGGCTCTCTCTTTGCTTAGAGGACCCCTTTCAAGATTTCTTTAGGGCTGGTTTTGTGTTTGCAAATTCCTTTAGTTTTTGTTTGTCCTGGAAGCTTTTTATCTGTCCTTCTATTTTCAATGACAGCCTATCTGGATATAGTATTCTTGGCTGCGTATTTTTCTCATTTAGTGCTGAATATATCCTGCCAGTCCTTTCTGGCCTGCCAGGTCTCTGTGGATAGGTCTGTTGACAATCTAATGTTTCTACCCTTATAGGTTACATATCTCTTCTCCCGAGCTGCTTTCAGGATTTTCTCTTTGTCTATGAGACTCATCAGTTTTACTATTAGATGTCGGGGTTTGACCTATTTTTATTGATTTTGAGGGGGGTTCTCTGTGCTTCCTGGATTTTGATGCCTGTTTCCTTCCCCAAATTAGGGAAGTTCTCTGCTATAATTTGCTCCATTATACCTTCTGCCCCTCTCTCTCTTTCTTCTTCTTCTGGGATCCCAATTATTCTAATGTTGTTTCATCTTATGGTATCGCTTATCTCTCGAATTCTGCCCTCGTGATCCAGTAGTTGTTTCTCTCTCTTTTTCTCATCTTCTTTATTTTCCATCATTTGGTCTTCTGTATCACTGATTCTCTCTTCTGCTTCATTTATCCTAGCAGTTAGCACCCCCATATTTGACTGCACCACATTAATAGCCTTTTTGATTTCTACTTGGTTAGATTTTAGTTCTTTTATTTCTCCAGAAAGGGTTTCTCTAATAACTTCCATATTTTTTTCAAGCCCAGCTAGTATCTTTAAAGTGATGATTCTGAACTCTAGATCTGACATCGTACTAATGTCCGTATTGAGTAGGTCCCTGGCAGTCGGTACTACCTCTTGTTCTTTTTGTTGAGGTGATTTTTTCCGTCTTGTCATTTTGTGCAGAGGAGAATAGATTAATGAGAGAACAAAATGCTAGCAGAGTAACAACATCTCCAGAAAATATACTCTAAACAAATCAGAAAAGACCTGAAGCAGTGGAGAAAGAAAGGGAAAGAGAGAAAAAAGAAAAAGAAAAAAAAGAAAAAGATAAAGATAAAAACAAACAAAAACAAACAAAACAAAACAACAACAACAAAAATAACCAGAATGTGATCAAATATGAATAGGCTGGTATATAGATCAGTGCCACACTCTAGATTTGGGGTGTATTTTGGTCTTTTAGAAGAAAGTGCCTCCCAAAATTTTAAAGAAAGAAAAACTTATATATGTACAAAAATAAGGGTTGATATGATGAAGGGATGGAATATGACTGTAAAGATGGAAATTATAAAAAATTTTATAAAAGGAATTGATAAGAAGTTGTTTGAAAAAAGAAAGAAGAGAATTTAAAAAAAGGAAAAAGAAAAAAAAAGGGAGAGAATGTGATCAGGCAGGGGAGTAGAAAAAACCATATACTAGAGATTTAGGGTATATTTTAATCTGTTAGAAGAAACTATCTCAAAATTTTAAAGAAAGAACAACTTATATATATATGCCAAAAATAAGGGTAACTACTATGAAGGGATAGAATATGACTCTAAAAATGAAAAATAAAAATGTTTTTTAAAAAAGGGATTGATAAGATGTTGGTTGAAAAAGGCAAAAAGAAAAATTAAAAAATAAAAAAGACAGTTAAAAAAAATTAACTTTGAAAGACTAAAGAATCATGGTAAAAAAGCCATGGATTCTATGTGCAGTATTCCCCTAGCGCTGGAGTTCTGCCGTTCTCATTGATCGGTAAACTTGGTCTTGGCGGGCTGTTCTTGCTGATCTTCTGGGGGCGGGGCCTGTTGCTGTGGTTCCCAAATATCTTTGCCGGAGGCGGAATTGCCCCGCCCTTGCTGGCCCGGCTAAGTAATCTGCTCGGGTTTGCTCTCAGGAGCTTTTGTTCCCTGCAAGCTTTCCGTATAGCTTTGGAGGCGGAGAGTGAAAATGGTGGCCTCCCAATCAATGCCCCAGAGGAGCCAAGAACTCGGGGCCCCGCTCCTCACTGAGCCCCCAGAGAAAAGCCGCCAGTCACTCCCGTCTCCCCGGTCTCCAGCCGCACTCCGTGCTCACCCGGCCTGTGACCGCGCGTTTCCATCTCTGGCACCCAACCCTGGGTGGAGTCTCCAAACCCAGCAGATCTCTGCGGTGCACTCCCGTGCAGCTCCTCCCAGGGGAGGAAGGTGAGTCTCCCCAGATCTGCCGCTTGTTGGGTCCCTGCTGGAGGAGCAGGGGCCCGACTGTGCCGCGGATCACAGTTTACGGCAACCCCAAGCTGAGAGCCCGCGCCTGGGCTCCGCCTCTGCAGCCGGCTTCCCTGCTCCGTTACCTGGGAGCTCTGCCACACTCAGGCACCCCTGGTCTTTCTGTGACCCCGAGGGTCCTGAGACCACACTGTCCCGGAGGGTTCCACCCCCCGCTTAGCCACCAGAGTGACGTCCCTCAGCGGAGCAGACTTTTAAAAGTTCCGATTTTGTGCTCCGCGGCTCCATCACTTGCCAGAAGCGGCCGACGGAGGCCCCTCCCCCGCCGTCTATCCTCCCGAATATCGCCTCAGATTCACTTCGCCGCACGTCCTACCTTCCAGAAAGTGGTCGCTTTTCTGATGAGAGAGTTGTTGCTCTTCTTTTCTTCGATCTCCTGTTGAGTTTGTAGGTGTTCAGAATGGTTTGATCCCTATCCAGCTGAATTCCTGAGAGGAGACGAAATCCAGGTCTCCTACTCCTCCGCCATCTTGCTCCGCCCCCTATTAATCATTTTCTAACCACTTTCTAAGAGACCTTCAGTGCGGGAAAAACATAATTTCTCACTGGCAGGTTTCTAATATTAGTCCATATCTCAAAAAACCCTTCCACTCTTCCTGGTCCCTATTGCTAAATTCCAATCATCCTGAAGGGGATTGATAATTGTGGCAATTGCACAAAATGATTGCTACCTGCAGAGGCAATCACTTCCATCGCCTGCAGAACTGATGAGCAATTCATTATCAAGAATTTAATTGCTGTAAACCTGGGAGGAAAAGAGATTTCTTGTACAATTTTCAGGATTTCGTGCATTCGGCATTCCTTGGCTCCAAACTGGCTTTCATGAACGAGGATTTGAAATCAGCCTGGGGCAGGAGAGTAATCACACAATGGAAAGTGCAGTAGAAATATTTACATAGTCTGTCTTGAACTCACAATGTTAACTTTTTAAATGGGATGCTGCATCCATGAGTGGGGTAGAATCTTCTTGGATGACAATGACAGTCCTGGCGGGAAGTCCATAGCTGGTTTCCATAAAAATGCTCATTCAAAACAGTGGGTAAGGGCTATGATGAGACAGTATGGTTTAATGGTTAGAACTAGATCTCTGGACTTGGACTCCCTGGTCTCAAAAGACTGCCTCGGCTCACCAGTCCTTACAGTAGGTGAACTTGAAAAGAGTCAGCATATCCTCTACAATTTGCAATGGAAATAATAATGGTGATAGTGCCTGTTTCATGTGTTTGCTGCAAAGTTGATCTGAGAATATCCATGTAAAGCTTCAGGTGTGGAGCCCACATAAATTATTATTCCTAAGATATTCTAAAAGTTTCCTTCATTTTCTGTATGTGCATCTGCCCTTGGACCTCAAGTATTCTCACTACCAAGAACTATTTTTTTTTAATTATTTGATTTCGTCCTATGGACTCCTTGTTTTAAGAAATTACATTAAGGAAAGAGGGTGTGCCATTTACTGAAGACCCACTATGTATCAGGGACACATGTCATGACATTTAATCCAACTACTTTTTAAGGTATGTGTAATTTTGCCTTATTTTTGCATGTTACTACTGTGAATCAGAGTTCATATCCTGGTTCTCCATTGATTATCCATGTGATTTAAGGTGAAGACCACTCTTGGCCTCTTTTCTCCCCTGTAAATGGGCATAGTGATGATCCCTACCTCACCTTCCTATGAAGGCTAGCACATAGTAGGTGCTTAAATAAGCTGGCTCTTATTTTTATCAGAGAGAGAGAGAGAGAGTGAGCACAAACAGGGGGAGTGGCAGGTAGAGGGAGAAGCAGGCTCCCTGCTGAGCAAGGAGCCCAATGCAGGACTCGATCCCAGGACCCTGAGATCATGACCTGAGCCGAAGGCAGCCACTCAACTGGCTGAGCCACCCAGGCATCCCACTGGCTCTTATTTTTACTTACTAACTACTTATTAATAATACAGAAGCTGAGGCTCATTTAGATAAGTTAAGTTGTGTCCCCAGGATCACAAAACTAATTGGTGAGCTAAGATTTGAATCCAGATCTGTCTGATTCCAAATACCATATTCATTTTACCATATCATGATGACAAACTAGGCTAGTGTGGTAATCATTCATTCATTCTCATAATCTTATCAGGCAGACAAAACTGTCACTGCCAAATAGACTTTCTTACTAGTTCACAACCAGCAAACACAATGTGACAAGGTTGTGTTGAAAACATTCCTCTGTTTTCTCACTTGTGCTTTTCTTGCACAGTTGTTTGATGTTGAGTTGAAATGATGATTTAAACATAATATTTGCTTATTAAGTAGTAGTCATTACTTTTGCATTTTATCATTTCTGCCAAAAAAAAGAACAATAAATGACACTTTAGTTACTCTGTGTAGATTGAATTTTGAGAAATGTAAATTTTCTGTTGAGTTTTTATAATATATATAAAAAAGAAGTTAGGGGTTACCATCTCTGCAGTTAAGGACCTTTCTCATCTAGGTACTTTAACCTGGAAATTATTGTAGTAGAACTTAATACATATTAGAACTATGCCCACAATTTGTGCAGTAGCCACTAGGTAACATCTATCTCTGCCTGCGTAGGTTAGTTGGGTTTTCTCTAGGCTTGGATTCCTAGAGAAAGCAAAATTTAGCATATGGCTCACCTTTTGGGTACATCACTATATTAACCATGTATCCTGAATAAAGAGAAAACTTGGGCTGATGTTCATAAATTGAGAATAACTGCTAATAAATCAATTAATGATAGCGCAGAGTGTAGTTGTACTCCCCCCCCCCAAAAAAAGTCATTTATAAGCTGAAATCAGATCTATATACTTCACTATAAATCTTTTGGGGAAATCCATCACTGATATGAGACCCTATTGCTAAACAAGGGGAATTCACACATAGTTGTGATATTTAAAACATTATTTCATGCAAAGAGGCAAAAATGTCTAGAATAAATGAGGGAGACCTCAGTTTAAGATCACAAATTATAGCACAAGGAGAAATAAATGGGTATTGTTTACTCTCTGCCTGCATCCAGCATTTTTCACATATACTTTTAAATTTAAGCTTTCTGATAGAATCTTTTGCTTGCAAACAAGACGAAGCAACAGATTTATCTTCCTACCTGAAACAACTAAAAATCTGGGTGCAATAAATGAAACATCTTTTTTCAGATATTGGACATCAGGCAGTACAAGACAGTGATCCCTAAAAGAAAGAGACCCAGTCAGATCCAACTCACAAATTGTCCCAACTTATTACTGAAGAGTTTTCAAGCCACACTGTAAGGAGGATAATTCAGGCAAAGTCTAGTGTTCTCTCTCAGTTGAGATGGTGTTGGATATTAGAGAACAAGGTGACAAGAGTTTATACGGAAGAATGGGGAAAAATTAGCCCTATATACTAAAGGTTGCTCTGATTCCCCTTAAAAAATCTGTTGGGGAAGCCTCAAAGGGATCAAAACATTCTCAAGTAACTTAATTGCATCCCAGAACAAAGCTCAGGACTATTTACAGAAACACAAAGCTGTCCAACACCTAACTAGCTAAAATTACAATGTCTTGGGGTGACTGGGTGGCTCAGTCATTAAGCGTCTGCCTTCAGCTCAGGTCACGATCCCAGGGTCCTGGGATCGAGCCCCGCATCAGGCTCCCTGCTCGCCAGGAAGCCTGCTTCTCCCTCTCCCACTCCCCCTGCTTGTGTTCCCTCTCTCGCTGTCTCTCTGTCAAATAAATAAATCAATAAAATCTTGAAAAAATAAAATTACAATGTCTGGTATCCAAATGAAAATTACCAGGCATTCAAAGAGGCAGGAAAATATGATCCATAATAAGGAGAATAACAAATTAGTCAAAACAGACCCAGAGATGACACACATGATAGAAGCAATTAGATAAGGATATTAAAAGTTATAATAACTATATCCCATATGTGCAAGAATGTAGAAGAAGTACTGAGCATGTAAAGTAGAGCCATGGAGGATATATAAAAGACCTAAATATAACTTCCAGAGATGAAAGTTACACCATAGGAAATCAACAGAATATTAGACAGTGTAAAAGAAGATTTGTCGATTTGAAGATATGTCAATAGAAACATTCCAAAGTGAATGCAGAGAAAAAAAGAATAAAAATAAAATAAATAGAGCATTAATGAGCTGTGATCATCTTCAACTGGCTTAATATATGTGTAATTAGAGACCCCAAAGAATAGGGGACATAAAAAATATTTGAGGAAATAATGACTAAAAACTTCATAAATGTCATGAAAACTACAATCCCAGTGATCTAAAAACTCACCCAACCTAAATGCAAGAAACATGAAGAAAACTGCACCAAGACACAATAATCAAATTGCTTAAAACAAGCGATAAGAGAAAACCATAAAAGTAGCGAGAAAAAAAGACACATTACATGAAAAGAAATAGAGAAAATTGACAATATTCTCATAAGAAACAACGTAAACAAGAAGATAATGAGCAATATCTTTAAAGTAGTGAAAAAAAAACCTGTCGACCTAGAATTCTATACACAGTGAGAATATCTTTCAAAAATGAAGGCATTAAAATGAAGAACTTTCCAGCCACACAAAATCTAAATAATTAATGCAAAAGCAGAATCAGATTGGCATTAGGAGAAATGTTAAAGGGATTCCTTTAGGCAGGAAAAAAATGATTTCAGATAAAAATCTGGGACTACATGAAAAAATGAAGAGCCCCAGAAATAGTAACGTATATGTTGACACACACACACACACACACACACACGACTTTTTTCTTATATTTTAAATTTCCTTAAAATATAATTGGCTGTTTAAATAAAAAATAATAACACTCAGAAAAGCCTGTTTTGTGGAAATCATTATCCCCATTTTAGAGATGAGAAAACTAAGTCTTATGCAACTGAAGAAATTACCCAGGGTCACAAGCATGTCTGACACAAAGGCCTTGCCTCTTTCATGGAAGGTATATATTGTTCTACCTGTAAAATGGGTTAATTTTTTTTTTCCATTTACCAACAACACATTCAGAAATTTGGAGAGGCTTAAAAAGGCATGCAGCTGGGGGTGCCTGGGTGGCTCAGTTGTTAAGCGTCTGCCTTCGGCTCAGGTCATGATCCCAGGGTCCTGGGATCGAGCCCCACATTGGGCTCCCTGCTCCATGGGAAGCCTGCTTCTCCCTCTCCCATTCCCCCTGCTTGTGTTCCTGCTGTCGCTATCTCTCTCGCTGTCAAATAAATAAATAACATCTTAAAAAAAAAAAAAGATTAAAAAAAAGGCGTGCAGTTGATTGGAACTGATCTGAATAAATTGAGTACTTTCTTACAGGACAAAAGTTTGAAACCAATGGATTTCAAATCTATCTTGGCACAATTTCCTCTCCTCCTTAATTTCTGTATGAATAGCACATTTCTAGTGGTTCATTTTTTGCCTCCTGACATTGTTCACTCCTTTCTTTCTTAGAGCAGAACTTCTCTAACTATGCTCCATGAGAGATTAATGCATCTATTAACTGTGTTCTGTGGTGGAACGTAGTGGGAACAGTAAATTAAGCAGGTTTATTTCCTATAAGACAACAGATAATCTGAACTATGTTAGCATGTATTATCAATCTCTAAGAGGAAAGAAAATATACAGTATTTCCCATACTGATTTTACCTCAGGAAAGTTATTTGTATAAATCTTCCTAATAGAGCATAACTTAAATACTCTCTATTGGCAATCAAGATTTCAGGCATGATGTATAGAACTGTTGAATCACTAGACTGTACACCTGAAACTAATATAACACTGCATGTTAACTATACTGGAATTAAAATTTAAAAAAACTTAATAAAAGGTAAAATAAAATAAGTGCACATGGATTGTACCTGAATAAAAAATTAAAAATTTTTTTAAAAGATTTCAGGCAGTCGGAGAAAGATACATTTGTTAGGATTTACTCTTAGCATTTCTTTTTTTTTCCTTTTCTTTTTTTTAAGCACTAAAAATTTACTGAGAATTCCTGGGATGGTGGCTATCGCCTCCCATCCTGGAAGGAAGAAACTCAGCATTTCTGATGGACTTTGGAAAATGCATGTATGCATCTGAATGAGGTCACTAGCAGCAACAGTGCTCAGATCTACTGTACCTTATACAGCATTAATAAGTAAATATTGTATGTTAGAACGTGAGGAGTGCCCAAAAGAAGAAATTGGTATCACAAGAGACTCCCAGAAACAAAACATTTCTAAATTGGGTGTAAAGTGCTAACTTGCCTCTTTCGTACTTTCTGCTAACATCCTTATTGATTATTGTGGGATGCGAGTTGTTATGGTGATGAGAGGAGGGCTGGGGGGATGGATGGAGATGTGGAAGATGGTGCATAGAGGCTGGCCTGCTGTTTCTCAAATGTTAACGTGCATACTTCTCAAATATTAATGTGCATATGAACCCCTGGGAATCTTGCCAAAATTCAGACTTAGATTTACTAGGTCTGGGGGAGAGTCTAAGATTGTGCATTTCTAAAAGGCCCCCAGGTGTTGTTGATGCTGCCGGTCAGTGGGCCACATTTTGACAGTGTCTACCCTGTGCACATTTGGGGCAATATAGACTTTTTTGTACTAGGCTTGATGCTAGTGGACCACATGAAGTGGGTCTCATGGGATGCTGCAGGCAAGACTGTTTTTTATCTGTACAACCCAACCCCAAGAAGCAAGAAGACCCTAACAGCCAACAACCTGTGCTCCCAACTAGTAAAACACCAAAAAGTCCAAACTCTTTACCTTGGCTTTCCAGGCAATCTATAAATTGCCTCTGCCTACCTTATGTTCTTTTCTACCCTCGTGGTCCCTCACAGAATGCACTCTTGAGACAGGAATTACTCGCTTTTCTGGGGAAAACAATCAATGTTCTCCATCCCCTTTGTCTTCATAAAAGCTGTTCTTTCTCCCTGTATGCTCTTTGCCTGCACTGAGATGTCCATCCCGGATTTACCCATTCGACAAAATCCAGTTAGTTCAGGCTCTACATTTTCTAGGAACCCTGACAAGTACCCTAACCACAGTGAGCTGTGCTTTCCTCCTTTGCATGCCATGGGTACTTATATTAATGTGCTCATCCTGGAGTATACTTTGTGTTAGAACCATATCCATTACATGATCTTCCCCTGATACATGTTGAGCTCTTGGAGATAAGAAGCTATGTCTTATCTATTTTTAAACCCTCGTCCCTATAGTATTTAATATAGAAATGTAATATAATAAACAGTTGTTTAATTGTTAATTAGGAACTAAATGTATGAGGTAGCCTCTAGAGAAAAATTTATCATCTTATTTTGGAAATAAGATATAAGAACTCTTTTGAGAAAAAATACAAGACTAAAAATAGAAATAGCTATCATATAATGAGAGATTAGTAAATGCCAGGCACTGTACTAAGCATGTTTCACAAATTGTCATTTGATCCTCACAAAAACTTGATGAGAACAGAAGTTCCCTCTGTTTACAGAAAAGCAAAATGACTTAGGGAGACAATGACTGGTCCAAAGTCACTGGTTCTGAAATGTGGATGCACATTATAACTGCCTGGGGAGTTCTAAGAAATACTGATGCTTGGGCCCCATCCCCAAAGGTTGTGGTCTGGGGTGAGGCTTGGGTATCAGAAATTTTAAGCTACCCGGGTAATTCTAACATGCAGCCTGGGTTGAGAGGCCTGGCTGAAGACATCCAACAATGTGTACAGCTGGGTCTGTGTGACTCCATGGTCTGGGCTTTACCCTTGAGCTTCATTGCCTATTAGCAAAGGTAGAGGAGTATTTTTATTTTATTTTATTTTATTTTATTATTATTTTTTGAAGGTAGGAACATTTTAGAGAAAGATGGGCTAGAGTAGGCTGGCAGAGCTGAAGATGGTAGAGGGATCTAATTTTGACCACAGTTTAGATCTTGGGTTGGAATGTAATTATTACAGGGAAAATGCAGGTTCTCGGGGCTTTGAGAGCAGTTTTGGCTTCTGAATTGAATTTAGTCTGCAGGTCCTCAATATTTGATCAAGGCTGTCTAAGTAATCTCTTTTGTTGCAAGCATACAGCAAAATAGCCCATAAGAAGTAACCCCTGTCATACAATAAATGAAGCACAAAGCCTCTAACTGACTGAATAACCTATTTTTTTTTTCATTTTCCATCAGTTGCCTATGACCTATTTTATCTCCTAATTACATGGCATGCTGATCAAAAGCCTTCCAAAATTCTGCATGGAGAATTTCCCTCCTGCAGAAGAGGTGTCTTGCCCAGGCTAATCCTCAACTCAGATAAACAGCAGAGCTAATGGAGGGTCAGGAAGGGTGCACAGAGCTTTAGCCTCTCCCAGCCATGCAAGGCAAGGAATAAATGTCCTCTGTGTTTGCTCAGAGGCAGGAGTCCTCTCTTTCTCAACAAATGCTAGGGGAAGCAGAATGAAGGTTCAGTAACCACCCTTTATTTAGAAGCAGAGGGGAATGAATTTGGGGAACTTGCTCATAAGATTAAAGCCATATTGTTGGAGAAATCCTCTGCAAAGGAGGGGAAGAAGGGGAGAATGCCAGTCCCAGGGAATGGGGACAGAGGAGTAACCTGCCCCAAGATGGAGTAAAGAGGCATTGCTGGGATGGGTGAAAGGATGATTATAGGGAAGGAGCCAAAGTCGTAACTGATTGAGTGCATCCATTCTCTCATTAAGTCAATAAATACAAGCTGGGAACACACTCTGTGTGTGGTGCCAAACGTGGTAAATAAAACCTCATAGAAAGAGGGAGTGAGGAAGAAATAAGTAAGTACTGTTGGTTAGTGTGCTGAATGGTATCCCCAAATAATCGTGTCTCCCCAGAGCCTCAGAATGTTTGGAAAGAGGGTCTTTGCACATATAATGATTTAAGCTGAGGTCATAGTGAATTAGGGTGGGGCCTAAACCCAATAACTGGTATCTTTATAGGAAAAGAAGAGACACAGAGACACAGAGAAGAACACTGAGCAGAGTGCGGAGTGCTACGCTTACGTGCTAAGGAACACCCAAAGTTGTGGATGACCAACAGAAGCTCCCTCCGAGGTTCTGGAAGGAGTAAACCCTGCTGACACCTTGATTTCAGACTTCTGGCCTCCTGAACTGTGAGAGTATAAATTTTTGCTATTTTAAGCCACCCAGTCTGTGGTGATCTGTTGCAGCAGTGGTCCTGGAAACTAACACAGTAGGGGCACAGGTTTGCACATTGCACTCAGATTTCAAAGAAAATGCATCCTTCATATTTCCTGAATTAACCTAAGAATCCTCACAAATTTTCATCCTGAGAAGGAGTGGAGGAAAACCCAAATTTCGTTTAATCAAGGTAACTCAGTCTGATGCAAGACTTCCGATAAACTCTTAAGGTAAGCCAGCTTCTTCCCAGTGTTTCCAATTTGCTCTCCCCTCTCCTTATACTTGCTCTCCATTGAGTATTGGACTCGAATCAGGGAGCAGGATGGGGATCAGGTGGCAGGGAAGGGAGGGTCCTCTGATCTATGCACTCAGGCCAGTCCACTGACTCCAGGCTCCTCTGGTCTCCATGGCGATGTCCCTTGTGGCCCGGTTTCTGGGCACCCTGCTTGGTAGTGGACAGTGTGGAAGCCAGCGACTACTTAACCTGAGGTCTGTGTTCTCCCAACCCAGAGGGCTCTGTGATAAGTCCATCCTTACTTCTTCTCAAGATGCACATTCCCCTGAGGGCGACCACTCTCTATCAGCCCGAGGCCAGGTGGCCCACCCTGCAGCACCCTACCAGAGCCTGATGCGTAGCTCGATCTCATGAGCCACTTTGCCTCTAGAGCAGCAACCCCTGAGGTAAGCTTCCTAGTCATTCTCAGACTTAACATCTGGATCTCTCTGTAATCCAGAAGAAATTCTGGCTTTTTCCAGTCCCCACAAGAGCCAAAGGAAGTTTACGATGCTGTCTCAGACTCCTACCCTAACCACAGCGTGCCCGTGTTTTGGTCCTGAAGTAGCCACCCATGTTAACGTGGGGGATATCATATAAATCCCTCTCCCCTCAGACCCCAAATAGGAAGCAGGAAAAGAAAAACCCTCTTCAGCTTTCATCTGTCTTGATGGTTTCCCCTCCCTGCACTTCAGCCCAGAGAGGTTGATAAAGATATGTTTAACCACCTGCCTTCACTGAGTTGCTACCTTGTTCCTTCCTGCCCCACCTGAAACAGCAGGAATGGGCCTTCAACTTTCTTCCTCTCTTAAAACGATGTTCCCTGTTCTACACACTTCTCTTTCCCAAGGTGGCATCTTTGTCCCCCCATACTCTAAAGCTCTCTCGGAGGAACATGATTTAACACACAAAAAGGAAAAAACAACCCATCTCTTTAAAATTTTCAAAATATTACCCTTATTAGGGCACCCGGGTGGTGCCGTCGATTAAGCATGTAACACTTGATTTCGGCTCAGGTCATGATCTCAGGGTCATGAGATCGAGCTCCACATCAGGATCTGTGCTGGGCGTGGAGCCTGCTTAAGATTCTCTCTTTCCTTCTCCCTCTACCCCCCTCCCTGCCCCTAAAAAAATATTACTCTTATTACATGAGTAAACCAAGAAGTAAGTAAAACATCTGATGAATATTAAGAACAAAATAAATGGCGTGTAAGTGGAAGAAAATAATCAAAGATTTCTTAAAATAATCCATTTATGACCTAGTAAACCCTTACTAATGTTGAAAAAATTATTGTATTTGTAGCATTAGTTGTAGCATTGTTATGGGTAATCCTACTATTAACTGGTAATGGCAGAGATGTCAGATGGTAGAGAAGCATGTCCACAACCCAGCTGGTGGTGGGCATAGGGCTTGACCGGTGTTGACTTCAAGCAGTGTTTCCAAACACAGATGTCACTGCCAAAATCCACACCATGTCTTCAAAATTTGCACCAAGTACCAAGTTTTCCTTGGTAACCACAGCTGTCTTTGTTTCTATGAGCTACAATATCCGCCCACCCACTCACCCACCCAATGTTGAATCTTGAGAAATAGTTATGGTGTGTCTCAGTCAATGACATGCCATCCAGGCTGAGGAAGATCCCAAACTTCAGGGCCTCGTGAGCCATGGTAATGTCCGTATCTACGAGCACCAGGAAGCACCCAGGAGGCCGGGGTGATGCTGGTGGCAGACATCAACACAGGGTCAACTTTGACAAATACCACCCAGGTTACTTTGACAAGATTAGTATGAGGCATTACTACTTAAAGAGGAACCAGAACCTCTGCTCAACTGTCAACCTCAATAAATTATGGACCTTCATCAGTGAGCAGACATGAATAAATGCTACCAAAAATACAACTGGAGATGCCCCCATCATTGATGTGGTACAACACGACCACTCAAACGTTCTGGGGAAGAGAAACCTCCTAAAGCCACCTGTTATCATGAAAGTCAAATTCTTCAGCGGAAGAGCCAAGAAAAAGATAAAGGGCAAGGGGATGGGTCTCGTGCCCTGGTTTGAAGTCACATGAAGTTCTTTAAATGCTAAAAACAGCTTTAAAAAATACAAACAGTGGAAAGTTGGATGTCATTCAATGTTCTCTGTCACCTCCATCTGGGAAGGGCATCTCTGGACATGCACTGCCCTGTAGTTCTCGGCTCTGGCTCTTATGAGCTCCACTGAAGAAAGGGGGGATTTTGCTAGCCACAGATGTCTCATCAGTCAAGAGCAGCTTTCAGGTTGGGTGTGACCATTCTGCACAAACTGTTTCTTATCTAATAGTTAGGGGCTGGAAATCTCCAGCATCTTCTTGGCTTTTCTCTACCTGCATAGTATGTGTGATTCTCTTCTCCAACTTCTTCCCCACCTGCCAAGTTGGTAAAATCCTCTATCTTCTTCAAAATTATTGACATCTTCTCTTCCACAAAGTTTTCCCTGATCCTCCCTAGGAAAATTAGTCATTCCGTTCTCTCCAAATTCCCCATACCTTGTATGCGTTACCATTAGTGCTTCGAATATCCTGTATCACATGCAGTTATTTGCATGATTGCCTTTATTTGATTTTTCAAGGGAGCAAATTATGTCCTATTCAACTCTGTTGGTTTAGGTTAGTGGTTCTCCACTCTGACTTCACACTGAAATCACCTGGGGAGCTTTAAATATACAGATGCCTAGAAGAATCCCCAGAGTTTCTGGTTTAATTAGTCTGGGGTTTGGCACTGGATTGTATTATTTTTTTATTAGATTGTTTCTGAATGCCAAGGATAATTCTAATACACAACCAAGATTGAGAACCACCACCTTTGTGCCCGGTGTAGGGCTCGGTATATTATACTGTATGCCATTTAACTGTTTCATGTTCCTTATGTTTAATCCTCTTAAACTTTAGCAAATTTTCCCCTACAACTGTTGTTAGGATGAGTCACCAAAATATCACTTCTCCCTGAAAAATGAAACAAACCTTTGAAATGGAAGGCTCCATCCATCAGTGCTCTCCTCCTAGTGCTCATAAAAAAACATTCAAGAAATAACTCCCTCTGAAGGAGAGAGGCTGGCTGTTGACTTTATTATTTTTGTATGAAGCCCACACATACCTCTAGGAGATACTCTGGCTCTGAAACAGACATCTGAAACAACAAACCCAACAGGAACTCCCCTAATGTTTGAACCCCCCGACTCTCTCCTCACCCAGCCTTGGAGTCAGAAAACTGCTCAAAATGCTTTCCAATAATTCCATATAAGATGAGGGTACTGTTATTAGAGGGCTG
The DNA here is from genome assembly GCF_011800145.1 of Mirounga leonina. Taxonomy (NCBI): domain Eukaryota; kingdom Metazoa; phylum Chordata; class Mammalia; order Carnivora; family Phocidae; genus Mirounga; species Mirounga leonina. The sequence goes on from NW_023270453.1 coordinate 32,061,432, forward strand.
CATGGGCATTGTGTGAGATTTCTCTGTTTTTTTTTTTTTCCTGTTTTGACAAGATGGAGATTCCCCATTGTGATGTTCAGATGCTAAAGCCAGAAAGAGACTTTGGCATCAGGTAGATGACGGTATAAGCTGGGGGCCTCTTGGGAGACCTTTGGCATATTTCTGAGGTTACATAGAAGGAAAAGAACCTTGAACAGCTTTTATCCTAATGACATGTTCAGAGCTTTCCCCATTGGCCCCTCCCTTAGCCGTTTGATCATCTGAAGACAAACTGGAGATGCTCTGCTATTAATGATGTTGACCCCATTTGCTTCCTGGACCATTAATAAGGAGCCTCACTCCCCTCCCTTGTACCTAGTTTGACCTGGAGGCTAGCTATCTTTCTACATGGTGCTGATTTATACATATTCTACTATGTAGGCAAGGGTTGGACTTAATGAAAGCAGACACATTTTTATTCTTCCTTTTATTATTTTGAAAGCCATATTAACCTGGGCTAGGCTGACCTTATGAGAGTTGCAGAGAGAGCCCTGCCTCTGTGGGGCAAAGGCAGCCCTTGCCTGAAAATATCTTCCCTGATGCTGATAACCCATCATTCAAAATGCATTCTTTGAGATTTGGGGCAGTTAGTAAAGTGTCAGACAACTGTCCCATCCTCATTGGAGATAACACCAAACTTCAAGAGTCAGGGTAAAGTCTAAGAAGCAATTCATCATCAGGCATATCAGAGGTGAGACAGAAGAGACCACAGCTGGCATGAGCTCAAAGAGGTGGGCATCAAGCACTCTTACTGAGAACGGAAGGGACTTGCCATTTTAAGGAGGAAAGACTTAAAGAGGCAATAGAGGGTATTAACAATAATTCTAGTTAGCATAGGGCATGCATTTTCTTTGGGTCTGGCACTGTTCGAAGAGTGTGACATGCATTGTCCAATTTGATCCTCATAAAAGGCTAAGAGAAAAGTACTACTATTATTGTCCCTCTTATCTCACAGATGGGGAAACTAAGGTTCAGGAAAGTGAGGAATTTGCCTAAAGTCACACTGTCAAGAAATGGTGAAGCTAACATGTGGTCCCCCAAAAGATGCTGTTCACCATTATGCTATACTGCTTCATTAACAGGAAACTAGACATGCAGGAGTGTTGGAATCTTAGCATAGGGGGATAATTTAAAGTCCTGAGTGCTGAGAGAGACAAGGCAGAGTTCACCAAATACAAGCCCCACATATTTGCCTCAGGATGCCCTGGTTTCTTGGGCTAGACTCCACCATCAACTTTGACAACAATTTGGTATCCATTTCAAGTATCATTAATATGGCCATAAGCAATCTGGAGAAGATCCTTGCACACTAGCCATTCACCTCTGGGCACTGGCAAATGGAAGTCATGCTACTCAGTCAACCAGAACCCACATTAAGCCAGTTTTAAGACTACTTTTGGTCTCTCAAGGAGAACTTCACTGGCCTAACCACAACGCTAACCAGGCCAACATCAGTTAGTTGGGTGTAGGGTTTCTCAATATTAGCACTATTGACAATTTGGGATAGATAATACCTCATTGTGGGGGGCTGTCCTGTGCATTATAGGATGTTTAGCAGCATCCCTGGCCTCTACTCACTAGATTGCCCATAGCACCCTCTGCCCCAGTTGGGATGACCAAAAATATCTCCAGGCACTGCTAAATGTCTCCTGGAGGCTACAGTTACCCCAGTTGAGAAATACAGTATAGTGTCCCTAGCTTTCATGTGCATCAGAATCATCCTACGGGCTTAACATTTGTGGGCACCATTTCCAAAGTTTCTGACTCAGTGGTTCTAGAATGGGTCTAAGAATTTGGATTTTTAACAAGTTCCAGGTGCTGCCCCAAGAACCACCCTTAGAGAACCACTGAATTAGTCCACTCTATTATGTATCCAGAGCCATATGTGTCACTAATCCTGAAAAGGTACAATGGAAGCACTGTGGATGACCCTGAAAAGCCCTTCCTCACCTCCTAGAAAAACAAAGGCTCTTTCTTACATATTGACTCTTTGTAGAAGAGTCAGGGAGTGGAAAGAAGCCTGGCATGGATATAAGCCTGTTAAAAACAAAAACAAAACAAAACAAAAACTGGTTGAATTATTTAAACTCTCAAAGCCCCCAAATTCCTTACCTATAAAATGAAACTCAGAACAAATGACAACCTACCTACTCCAGATTGTTTTTGGTGACCCCATGAAGTAAGTGTTCCCCAAACTCTGATCATCCTCAAAACACATCACAATTTCTTACCTATCTACCTACCACCTGCAATTAATACTTCTCTTCAAATCAACTCACTAAAAGGTGGAGAGAAAAACCCTTAATCATCTACTTTATCATATGAAAGTTATCTGTGAAATCACATTTTCCTAATATGCATTAAGAGAACTATTAAAAATCTCCCCGTACCACTTAAAATCATCTTATATACCTCCTCTGGTTCATCTTATCACACCCTGGGAACCCTGAGATATTCATGAGGGAGGTTTATAGGTTGCAAAGTATACAGATTCAAGGTGATATTATTAACTCGGTCTAGGCAGACTTGTCTAGGCAGTTGTTGCAACTGTCTCAAAAGTAAGCAAATGGTTGAGACCGGGGTGGCCTCCCCGGGTGTCAGCTAATGCAGCAAGTGTATGTTCTTCTTCTGTTCTTGAAGTTTGGCTGTAAATCAGGAATGGCCTCTTGAAACTGTTATCCCATCACCTTAGGTCTTGAGAGCTTTTCCTAATAGGCTGCAATACCATTTCAAGCAGGAGATGGTGAATTACAAGGGCAGAATAAATTGGAGCCAGTAGGAGTGTTCTTGACACTAACAAGACCCACCTGAGTTTCAGTTCTTTCTCTTGTAATTATCAGAAACAGGTCTTACTTCAAAAGAGGCCCATCAGTGGAGTCAGCACAGCAACTCCTGGAGAGGACATGACTTCAGAGCCTTGCCAGTGTCTGCAAAATTATACCTTCCCTGCCTGCCTGTGATCATGAGGCTTGTTGGTCTTGGTGTCTCCTTGGAATAGGCTCAGGTCCTCAGGCAGTTGCTTCTTAGGTTAAATCAGTGGCTCTCCCTTCTGTGTGTATTAGACTCACCTTGGAAACTTTTTAAAAAAATGGATGCATGTGTCACACCCCAGACCAATTGAGTTAGAATCCCTGGAAATGGAATCTATGCGTCAGGATTTCAAAAGCAAAAGTAGTTGAGATAAATTCTGCGTAAAAAAATCTGTATGTGCATCCCCAGTTAAGAGCACGGTTTTAAGTAAAGGAGAAAAAAAAAATCCACAAATACTTTGAGTCTCCCTGTAACCAAAGGACCTCTGCCTTAGAGATAAGCATGCACTAATTTCAGTTCTAAGAACTCCATGCCCTTTTACTCATGTCCTCCCGGGCTCAGATGCTGACTTTTTCTCCTTTCCAAATGGCAACTCAATCTGGGTTTCACCTCAAAACTCCAAGAAGGGAATAAATTAACACTGGTGGGTGACCAACTCTATAACCTCCTACATTTAGAAAGCATATACTTCAATAGACACTGTTCTATAGGTTTTACATGTAATTCACTGGATCTTCTTAATGAGTATGTTATTATAATATTCTTGTAAAAGACAATTATTAGGTTGTCTCTCCAGCACAACTACAACTTCTAAAATCTCCCATTCACATTCTTCTGAGATCACATTCCCCTCCCTCTTACCCATGAAGTTCCAAGGGGAGCCGCCATTTTGGTACTTTACTCCCAGCCTTTAGGCACAGATGAATAGTCTAAGGTTGGATATAAGACTTAGCCTTGCCAAGCAATCCCTTCCCTGAAAGCATAAAATCTGGACGGGGGTGAGATGGGGAGAGAGAGAAAAAGGGGAAAAGAAAGGGCTTCTGCATAGATAGTTTAGTCACATGCAAACTAGAGTTTCCAGCAGTCTTTGTGTGTGTGTGTGTGTGTGTGTGTTAAAGTGAAGGAAACTGTTATCCAGTGAACAAGATGAATGCAGCAAACACTTAGAGAAGCTCATATAATGGAAGGAAAGTCTACATGGTATTTAAGACCTGATTATCTCCATTTTCTCCTGAGACTCAGGCCTGCTCTTAGGCTCTGTGATACATCAGTATCCTTAAAATTACTTCCTTTTGCTTCTGCTAGTCTGAGTGGGTTTCTGTTACTTGCAATCAAAATAAATTAATATGACTATGCATAGGATACAGGAGAAGGGTGCTAAGAAGTATAGGACTTCGGCAGATGCCCCATAGGAATTTACAATCCAGGAAGCACAATAGGAAAATGAAAGATTTGGAGTCAGACACAGGTCAGCTCAGACCCTCACTCACCTGTGTTATCTTGGGTAGTTTGCCTCTGCAAACTAGTTTTTTTACCTCTACAAAGGATACCAATATTTCATGTGGACATTGTTAAAATTAAATACTAGTATACTGCCTGGCATTTTATTGGTGCCTCAACTAACTAGAATTCCTCTCCCTGTCTTAAAACTAAAAGGGATCTTAAGAGAACAAAGAGCAGGAATTTCTGAGGGTTTGCCACCCAAGGTCTGAATGTGACCTGGGTTTCATGTGATCACCATCTCCTTACCTCTTTCCTTGCTTATAGCTAAGGGAGAAGAGGAGGCAAGCCATCACAAAACCCAAGGAGGCCATTCCCACACTTCTGGCCCCATGTATCATGGAGGATATCAGAGCAGCCAGTTAAGATGTTTTATCCTAAAAGTTTGCAGTGAAGCAGGTGGAAAGAAGAGGTCACAGAGCTCAGAGTGCAGAAACAGAAACTCACTGGGGCATATACTTGGAAAGTGCCTTATTCTAAAATAAAAATTAGAAAAAACTGGGTCATTGAACTGAAATCCATCAGGATCCTCATTAAAAGTTTGGTTTTTCTTCATTTGAATCCCAAATACTAGAGGAATGTGAGAATGGTATTCAGTTATTTGGGGGTCACAGGAAAAGTCTGGGCTTTGGAGCCAGAAAGACATGGATTCAATTTTTGGCTTTTTTGCTTGGATTACAGCAAGCTGCATCCCCTGCTTTAACCTCAGTTTACTATGCCCCCATTAAATGGAACTAAAATGCCTAATTCACTGTATTGGCTAAAGGAATTCAAGAAGATTCTTGTAAAGTATCTCTATAGTGCCCAGCACATGAACAGGCTCAATAAAAATGCTCACACCTCCTCTCCATACCCCATAAAGCTTTAGTGTGGCCCCTTATAGGCAGTAGTAAGTGACCTATTCTTTAAGCCAGCTGAAAGTGCAATTTGTTACTTGCATCCAAAAGTATCCTAAACTATGAGAGTTAACGAAGGTATTCCATGTAAATCACTTATCACAGTCAACCCTGGCATCCCAGTAAGGGCAGAACAAAAGAGTAGCTCCTATTGATGTCAACATCAGCATTACCATAATTACTAGCTAACAATAATAAAAATAATAGCAGCAAGTATAAAAATAATAGTTCACACTTCCTATATGCCACTTTTTTAAGTGCTTAAAACATATGTAAATTACTTAATCCTCATGACAACACCATGAGATAGATGTCATAATTATCCCCCTGTTGTGGATGGTGAAAATGAGTTTCAGAGAGATTAAGTGATGTCCCTAAGGTCACACAGATGGTAGATGATAGAGACAATATTTTCACCCAGGCAGCCAAGCACTGGAGTCCATGATACAGCAGAGAGGAAGACCACATGGAAATTTGCTGGGACCTCCTGATTTGGCACCCCTTCTTCCTTCCAGCTTCTAATAGAAGTCAAGGCAGATGAATAGGGTCCCTGACGAGAGACTATCATGAAGTGGAGAGGGGCCAGATTTTGGAGTCAGAGATATATGTGCAACCTCGGTAGTATCACATTGTGACTCAGTTACCGCTCTGTACAAAGGGGAGGCAGAAAACCCCACCTTGTAGAATTGCAGTGAGGACCAAGGAGAATGTTTCATGCTCAGGGTACGACTCAGAACCTAAATGAGAGCTATTACAGATTAACTATCACAGTGTTTGAGCATTTTCCTACCTTCCTCCCATTTACCAGTTGTCTGCTTGGTCTCATTTAATGATGACATGGAGAGGAAGAAAGACTTAAGGAGACTGAATGCCAACCAAGTCGGCAGTTACCACTTTAATTTAAATCCCTTTCTCTGCTCTCCCCACTAAGGAGTCTGATGATAATTCCCTTCCAGGGTTTCATTTCATAACCAAGGCCAATTTGACTCATTATCTCCCTGTCAGCACCAAGAGAATGAAAACCAGCTGTCATTACCAACTTGTCCCTGCTCTGAATAGAATGTGGGAGGGAGGAGAAGTCAAGGGTGAATTCCCTGTACAGGTCATTAACCCTGAGGACAACATTCAAGAATTCTCAGCCAAGCTCAGCCCTGGACAAGGCTGCAAATGCCAGGAACCTTCTGAGTAACCTCAGGGGGCAACCTCAGAGGAAGCAAGTCATGTGGCCAGGGCAGAAGAGGTAACAAAATGAAATAGAGCACGATGTTCAGATTCACGAATGGTACCAAGCCAGAGTACAGGTTCCAGAATCAGGCAGAAGTGGGTTTGAATTCAAGCTGCCTTGAATGGCCTTGGGCAAGTTGCCTAATCTCATTGAGCCTCAGTTTTCTTGTCAATATAATAGAGCAATACTATATACATATGCTAACCAAAATATGACTATCCTCTGAGATTGATGACTTTTTTCTCACATGCCAAAGGGTGAGAAAGTGTTCTTGCTTCACATGGCTGCTTCCTGGCCATTTGTTCTCCTTCCCGCTTCTGAAATTTCAGCTCCTTTGACGTTCACACCAAGTCTTTACCACCCATAGCCCCTTCTTTTCAGTCTTCTGCTGACCTCACAGTTACTCTCATTCAGGGAAGATTCTAGCACCTGCATCACTGTCCTCCTGTCCACCATTATTCCTGCCATCCTTCCTTGTGATTCCAGTACCCACTCAAAACACCCATCTGATTATCCATCCCAGGACCTAGTTTCCCAGGTCCTAGACCACCCTACCTCCATAAATCTGTTCTTCCTCACCTCAGCCACCTACCTGCATGGATGCACCCTAGAACTTGGAGTGTGCCAGATCTAAGATCTCAAACTTCAGGAATATGTTTTCTGAGTACACCTTCTTATCCTTCCAGCTCACCCCTCATGGAACCCTCTAATCCAATAATGCTCCACCATCAAGGTCCCCCATCACCACTTCATTACTTATTATCTCTTTTCCATTCTCACTTTGTTCTTCACACAACTTATGTGCATAATCAAGTGCTAAATCATATCACTCAGGGACACCCTTAACTCTTTTACCTCCTCTGCCCTATCTTTTGTTTCCTTAGCAAGGCCAAGCCCAGGTTAAACCCAGTACTTCATCTCTTCTGTGCCTGCAGCCCAACAGCTCAACATGGCTGGAGAAATACACACCCAGCTAACTGACCTCACTTTACTCTTAAGGCCAAGGTCCTATGACAAAATCGTGCTGTGTTTCCCTGAAAAGTTTGCCTTTCTATTTTTCCAGGGTGATTATTTAACATAATCTCCCCTCAACCTTTGATGCCTCTTCTCCAATCCTTGGAAAATGGATGACCTTTCTCTTCTTCTGCTGACAAAGTAGAAGCATTCCAAAGAACTTCATTGTCCCACGCCCACCACCAAATTTACAAGCATCTGGACAGACTAATTCTGATTTCCCTGTTAAGCCAAATGGACAGGCCTTTCCCCTGCAAAGACTCAACTGCTTCAATTGCTCTTTCTCCCCATCCTGCATCAATTCTCTCCATTTCAGTTGGTGGATCATTCCTATAAGCATACAGACAAGCTATGACAACTGTCGTTCTTAAGAACACTTCCTTTGGCACTACATCTTCCAGCTACCACCCCATTTCTCTTTCCTATTTACAGCAAACTATGCCACATTCCAGGCTTATTCTAACTGTACTCATATGACTCTTCTCTACACCATTCCATTTACCAATGCTGCCAATAACCTCCATGTTGCCAAAATTAAGTCAATTCTCTATCCTTCTCTTACAAGAATCTCCAGCAATCTTTGACACATTTGGGCATTCTTCCTTCTTAAAAGACTGTCTTCACCTGAATCTAGAGATACTATCCTCTTCTTCCCTGGAAGCTCCTCTTTAGTCTCTTTTGCTGGATCTTTCTCATATACCAGCCTCTAAATGCTGAAATGCTCCAAGGCCCAGTCTTTTCCAAGGCTCAGTCTTTAAGCTCATCTTTCCTCTCCTCTCCTCTCTTCTCTTCCCCATCTAAACTCTTTCCCTGGATGGCCACATCTATTCTTATTCTTTTAAGTATCACCTGTAGGTCAGTAATGCCAGAATTAATATTGCCAGCCAATCTTTCCATAGTACTCTACACTTCACACAACTCTCCAACTGCTGATTCAAAATCTTCATGTAGACATCTAATGAGCATATTCAATTCCTTAGGTCAAAAGCACAACTTCTGATGTCTCTAAGAAAAGCTATTCCATATCCAAAGTGTATGCTTAATCCAATCATTTATCACTATCATCATCAAACTCTTAGTATAAGGCAGGGGTCAACAAACTATGGCCCTTGGGCCAAATCCAGCTCACCATTTGTTTTTGTAAATAAAGTTTTATTGGAAAACAGCTACCCTCATTCATGTGTATATTCTATGGCTGTTTTCATGTTGTAATGGCAGAATTGAGTGGTTGTGACAGAAACCAGTTAGCCCACAAGATCTAAAATTTTTACCATTTGGCCTATTACAAAAAGTTTGCTGACTGCTGGCCTAAACCACCATTGTTTTATGCCTATGTGACTACCATGGCCTCCTACTTGGTACTTTTTCTTTCATTATCTTTCTCTTCTTCACCCAGAAGTCAGAATCATGTTTTGGGTTTTTTTGTTTTTTTGTTTTTTTTGAGAGAGAGAAAGAGTGCACACAAGTGGGTGGGGGGCAAAGGGAGAAAGAGAATCTCAAGCATGTTCCATGGCCCAGTGCAGAGCCTGATGTGGGGGGCTCCATCTCACAACCCTGAGATTATGACCTGAGCTGAAATCAAGAGTCAGATGCTTAACCGACCGAGCCACTCAGGCGCACCCAGAATAATGTTTTTAAAACACAAGTCATATCCTGTCACTTTTGTAATTAAAAAGCTCTCATTGTTCCATCATATTTGTGATAAAAGCCATACTCTTTGTCATGACCTACAATACCTTAAATGATCTGGACCTACCTTTCTCTCCAACCTTACTTCTACAAGTTTCTTTTTCCTCACCAGACTCCAACCACATAGCTTAAAAAAAAAAAAGCTAAGCACATTCACTTTTCAGGGTCTTTGCATTTGTTTTTCATCATCTGCCTAAAGCATTTTTCATCCACATACCCCTAGGGCTGCTTCTTTTCATCGTTCAGGGCTCTGCTCCAATATCACCTCCTCCCGTGTAAGAATGTCATTTCCCATTTGGCAGGGATTTTGTCTTTCTCATTTACTTCCATGTCTGTAGTGCCCAGCACAATGTAGACTCTTGATATATAATTGCTGAGTAGATGAATGAGTGAGTCCTAACAGAGATACATAGAAGTGACTACAGGAGCACAAAACAAGGGCACCTAGCCCATCAGAGCAGTGAGGGGTGGTTTTAAAAACCAGATAAAAAGGGGACATTAGAGGGGAAATGAGGTTTCTCAGAAAGGGAGGCAAACATGTACAAAGACAGGAACCATGAGAGAAGGGGGAAGATTTGGGAGACCCATAGTAGTAGGCACATATACAGCATACCATAGATAGATAGATAGATAGATAGATAGATAGATAGATAGATAGATAGAT
>NW_023270453.1:32071279-32223129 GCF_011800145.1 Mirounga leonina
GATAGATAGATAGATAGATAGATAGATAGATAGATAGATAGATAGATCGATCGATCAGGATCTGGTGGTGGAAAAGGGCATAGGGCAGATGATAAAAGACCTTGAATGCCAAGCTGAGATATTTATATTTTTTTCTGAGGTCATTAAGAAGTTAATGAAGACTAAATAGAAGAATGGCATGATCAAAAATGCTAGTGGGGTGCCTGGCTGTCTCAGACAAAAAAGCATGCAATTCTTAATCTCGAGGTTGTGAGTTCAAGCCCCATGTTGGATGTAGAGATTACTTAAAAATAAAAGCCTAAAAAAAAAAAAAAATGCCAGTATCCAACATTAGTGTTAACCTACTCCAAAATCTACATTCTCTCCCTTCTACTATAAAGCTTTTATAAATAGTCCCTCTGGATTTTCAGTATCAAGGGTATTAATCTCATGCCCGGTTCTAGAGACAGGCCTAAAAGTTTTCATAATCTCTCATGCCATCAATCCCATTTCTGGAATTCCATAGTAAGGTAATTACTTAAAGTCCTGGAAGAGTTATATGCACAAAAGTGTTCATCACAGCATTATTTATAATAGGGAAAAAAAAACAGAATAAACTAAATGTTTTACAGAACAAAATTGTTAAGAAAAATACAGTATTTCTATTCATTGTATTAAGCAGTCATTAAGATAATGTTTTTCTCGAGGGACAGAAAAACAGATCAGTGGTTTCAAGGGACTAGAGGTGGGGAGAGAGGCTGATTTAAAAGGTTTATGAGGGAATTTTCGGTGGCAATGTGGCTGTTCTGTATCTTGATTAAGGCAGCGGTACATTTGTCAAAATTCAGAAAACAGTGCCCTAACCTGGGTGACTTTTACTGTAAGCTGTACCTTAAAAATCATGAAGAACAATTTAAACTTATATTTTTTTATTATTTTGAATGCTGTGAAGAAATTATATATGCAAGATGAAATAATATCAAGTGACAAAGAAACTATGCAGAGGAAACAATACTAGAAGGAACTACATCAAAATGCTAACTACATTATCTTTTGGTGGTGGAAGAGCAAATGTTGTTTTCTACATTTTTTCCCCATTTTCTCTGCATCTTTCTGATGATGAAACACATAAGTTTTGCTTTAAAATGTTAGATTATGGAAGTTTCTCTAAAGTGTCTTTCAATTGTCTTTGAATTTAGGGTCCTTCAAACACCACACATGGCTTGATATCGGAGAGAAAAACAGTTGTAAGCACCAGACAGCTCCTGGGTATTTGCTAATGTGGCTTTCTTAGGGGTTCAGAATGGGACTCAAGAAACTGCCCCCTCCCACTGATTGCCCCACAACAATTCCTCAGGTGAGGGGACACAGCTTTTTTCTCAGGAAGCTCAGATGTCCTCTGCTAACAAACACACACACTCCAGTCCCCGCCTCCCTCCCTCTTCTGAGACACTCAGAATACTTGGTGACCACAAGAGAAAAATGGTGTTATTATCTAGACAGTTGAAGTAGACAATCTCTTCAAAACCATTTCATAAATCACATCTTAGAGCCTGTCAAAAAATACATATTGCAAATAAAAATAACCATTGTGTCCTTTGGAAAATGGATTTTAAACTTCCATCTAGTCCATCAGAACCTTTCCCCCAAATGCAATGTGTGTTTTTGCTTCCCCATCTAAATGGTTATGATGGCCTGAAGTGGTGGTGGGGGTACAACATCCTAATGAGGACAAGCAGAGAATCCAAGAAACAAGATGGAAATCTACAATAAATTATAGATTTTGATAAATTACCCCACACTGTTGAGTTTCAATTACAGAAACACAGAGTTTACACAAGTAATTACCAAAGAAATTACCACAGAAGCACATCCATTCATTCAATTATAAGGCACCCATTCTCTCCTCTGATTGCATCTTCAGTTCCAAGGATGGCAATCACAGCTTCACACAAAACTTTAATAACACAATCTTTTTTGGATTAAAAGATGCCATTGGATGTAAAATGTGCACAGGGATGATAAGAAAAGGCTGTTGATTCATACTGAGAAAGAAAATGGCTTCAATGAGTTCATTGCAAAGCCAGAACTTTGACAGTTGGAGGTTGATCACTCTAGGAGCCTGCTCTGAATGTGAGTTCTAATGCTCTCCGAGGAGAAGACCTCTCTTTGATGTCAGCTTGCAGGTCAGGAGAGAGGTTCCATCTCCGCAACCAACACATGCTATCAATGTTGGGGTGTCAGGTAACATTAGAGCTGGGTGGACCCTTAAGGGTTTTAGCCCAACTTTCAACCCAATGCACATGTCTTTTCCTCAACTCAATATCCAGTTATAAATACACAGACCTACATGCACGCACACATTAAACCCATTACACAGAAGACACTCTTAATGCCCCCTCTTGTTCCCTCAATCTTTCTTTTAGTTATTTTTTTAATCATCCTTATTGAAGATGTAATTTATAGATAGTAATATGCACCCATTGAAATGAAGTTTGATGAGTTTGGATATACACACCTGAGTAATCATCATTAAATACATAAATCATTCCAGAAAGTTTCTCTGTGACTCTTCCCAGTCAATACCACCCCACCCAACCCCAGAAGCAATCACTTTCTGTTTTCTATCACTGTAGTGTAGCTTTGCTTTCTCTGAACTTGCATGTGAATGAAATCATATAGGATGTCCTCTTTTGTGTCTGTCTTCTTTCTGTCAGGATAATGCCTCTGAGAGTCATTGATGTGGTTGCATATATACAGTTGTTTGATCCTTTGTATTGCTGAGGAGGATTCCATTATACGGATGTATCGCAGTTTGTTTATGCATCCTCTGTAGACAGACATTTGGGTAGTTTCCAGTTTGGGTCTTCAGGGACAGCATCCTTTCCATGGTTGTTAAGAGCTGAACCACCATCTAATTCGACCACTGTTGATTAAAAGGGGTACTGCTCAAGAGAGTGAGGATGATTCCTGGGAACTCATATCTGTGAGTGGATCAGTCATGGAGGAAGGATGATGTACCCACAGAATGAAAGATGGATGGCATGCAACAGGAAGAGTGGAGTTTTCAGGTGATGGGGTACAGTGGATTGAAAAATGCCCCCCCTCCAAAAGTCAAGATGTGACCTTATTTGGAAATAGAGTCTTTTCAGATGTAATTAAGGTAAAGATTGAGATGAGATCATAGTGGATTAGGGTGGACCCTAAATTCAAAGAGTGGCCTTTTAAGAAATATTAAAAAAAAAAAAAAGACACAGACATAAAGAAGAGGCCATGTGGCCATGTGAAGCCAAAGACTGCCCAAGCCAAGAGATGCCTGGGGCCACTAGAAGCTGGAAGATTCAAGGAAGGATCCTTCCCTAGAGCCTTCAAAGGGGGCATGGCCTCACCAACATCTTGATCTTGGACTTCTAGCCTCCAGAACTGTGAGAGAATAGATTTCTATTATTTTGAGCCACCAACTTTGTGGTCACTTGTTACAGCAGCAACAGAAAACTACTATGTGGGGTGATTGCCCAGGAACAGGGGATGAACTTTCATTCCTGCCATGTACTCATCCCAAAGCACCTGAAGATAGATAACATTATCCCCATTGTATAGGTGGGAGTCTCAGAGAGGGTAAGTGACTCACCTAAGATCACAGAGCTCTGAATTGGCAAAGCAGGAATTTGATCTCAGGCAGTCTTTCCACCACCTCTGAGCCTGAACTGAGATAAAGTGTGGTTGTGGGACTCATAAGGAGTTAAGTATGCTTGTCCCTACTCCATGCAGAATGATCTGTCCTTCCCACCCCACCAAAGACAGCAAAATATACAGGAGTATCAGTCAGGCCTGCAAGGAGTATAAGTTAACTTATTTAAATCAAAATAAGCAAGTGAACTCAAAAGGGGGATTTCGTTGGCTGACATAATGGAAATACAAGGAGTAGTCCAGCTTTAGGCCTGGTGGATCTAGGGCTCAAGTGACATCATCAGGACTGTCTCTGTCTCTTCGTCCCATGCTTCCCCTGTGTTGGCTTTAGTGTCAGGCAGGTTCTGCTAAGCAACAGCCCCTAGCAGTGGGTGTTTGCACTTTAAGAGCTTGGTAGTTCCAACGGCTATTTGAGCCTAGGTCTGTCTGATTCCAGAGCTTCTGTCTTTGTCATGTCACTGTAGCATTCTGACTTCAACAGTTTTGCCCATTCATTTATTCTTTAAATAGGTATTGAGTGCCCACTCTGTGCCAGGTGCTTTGCAAATTGCTGGGGATACAGCAGTAAAGAAGATAGGTCAAATCTTTGCCCTCTGTGAAGGCATTATTTCCTAGGGGTCTGTGAGGTGGGGGATCAGACAAAAGAAGTTAATTAATTGTATGGAATTCAATATGCTATAATGTTAATGTAGTAAGTGCTAGAAAGAAAAATAACCCACTTTGTGATATAAGCAGTAACAGAATAGGGGAGTGTTTATTTCCAATACGGTAGACGGTAAACCAATAGGATGGCATGAATGTATGTCCTCAGAGTCTGATCTCCCACGGGCCAGAGCTCATGAATAGGAAAAGCAGATGAACCCAAGGAGTGTGAACTAAGGAACCTGTGAGGACAAGCTGAGCAGAGTCTGGAAGTAGAGGGGCAAAATCCCAGAGGCTGGAACTGCAGGGGGAAAATGGAACCAGGGCCATGAGTCAACTAGACAGTTTTTTGATATAGGAAAGAGGAAGTTGGGAGAAGGTCTGGATGAAGCACTACACAACAGGGTTGTTGAAATTTCCTTCATGGGACAGAATGTGCGGAGGTCAGACTGACTCTGAGCTATGGTACTGTGTTAGTGATAAACAAACAGGCATATAGCTTTCTGAGGCCATTTCCAACCCTAAAGTGCGACAGCATTATGATGTGCAGTAAGTTACAGGAGTAATTTTGAGAAAGACACCATTGCCAGGATGTTTCACAGAGTTGGACTTGGGTTGGCTTCAGTAAGAGAGGTTGTGGTTCAAAGAGGAAAGGTAAGAATTGAGAACTGGATTGACAGCACCCCCAATATGGAAACCAGATGAGCACTGTACTCAGTCATTCAAGGTAGAGAAATAAATCGAATTGGCCCTTACCTTCAAGGATTTAATATGCCCAGAAGATGATGAATAATTCCAGAATAATCAGGGCTGAGAAATTGAGGCTCTCAGAGCAGGGCACTGATGAGGTTTCATTTTTCTCTCTTAGGTAAAGATTGTGCTAGTACTAAATTATAGGGTCTCAGAGTATAAAGTGGGCTTTAAGAATAACTAGAATTTTTGAGCACTTTCTTTTTTTAAAATATTTTATTTATTTATTTGAGAGAGAGGGAGAGCATGAGCAGGGGGAGGAGCAGAGGGGAGGGAGAAAGGGAGAGAGAATCTCAAGCAGACTCCCTGATGAGTGCGGAGCCCCACTCCGGAGCCCCCCCTGGAGTGGGGCTCGATCCCATGACCCATGAGATCATGACCTGAGATGAAAGCAAGAGTCAGTTGCTCAACCAACTGAGCACTTTCTTTATGCTAGACACTGCTAAACATTTTGTAAGGATTAATTCATTTAATCCTCCCAACTGCCTTGTTTTGAGGACTACTATTATACCCATTTTACAGATGTGGATGTTGAGGCTCAGAAAGATTGAGAGGTTTGCTGAAGATGACACAGCTAGCAAATGGGGGAGCCTGGATTTGAATGCATGCTTGGACCTCCTGGTCCTATCCCATGCTGCCTCACAGAGCAGTTCTACTCTCAGAGTGAACACTTTTGAGGCTGCCTATGAGCCCTCCCCCACTGAACAGGGGAGAAAATTGGCATGATGGACCACAGGCCACTCTGGGCTTCCTGGTCAAGTCCTAACATCACACTGGACATGTTATCTGGTAGTTAAGATTACATACAAGGCTTGGTTAGAAATTGTTCCCAAATATGTTTCTTTCTAAATCACAGATTTGGTGGAATGATAAACCCTTCCACGTATAGGACTTACAATGGTTTGTGAAGCACATCTGTCCATGCCCATGTAATGTGCACTCATGTGCACATGTGTACCACACAGCCCCACCCTAGTGTTTGTCAGCATGATCATGCCAGAAAAGACATGGTTGGAAGATCTTACCTGTACTTTTCTGCTTTATTAATAATGCCTACCTCAGGGTTGTGTGATGGTTAAACTTTTAGTAATACAGTAAAGCCATAACACATATTTGATGATCATTGGTTATGAGTGGTTACTGTGCACCAGGCACTATGCTGAGCTTTTGATGTGGTTTACATAATTACATAATTAAACAATTATAATATTTTTATTATGCTATATCATAATAAATTGATATTATTACTAGATAGCAATAAAAACGGGGTATCAACTATGGTGGGAATGTAGGAGCTCAAGCATAAGCAACTCCCATTTTTTGGATCCTCACCAAAGTTCTATGGATCTCTCTTGAGGAAAGGAAGACTCAGAGAAACTGAGTTGCCTGTCATAGGATTTGAACCTAGTTTTGTCTGACTCTAAATTCTAAGCCTGTGTGTGTGTGTGTGTATGTGAGACGTATGTGGTGTGTGTGTGTGTGGTGTGTGTATACATGTGTACATGACATGTATGTGTGACACGTTTGGTGTGTACGCATGTGTGTTTGATGTGTGTGTGCCATGTGGCATCTGTGTGACTTGTGGGTATGCACGTGGGTATGGTGTGTGTGTAGCATGTGTATATGTGCGTGAGATGTATGTGGCATAGGACATGTGTGTGTTGTGGCTATGCATGTTGGTGGGGTATATGTGCATGGCATGTGGCATGTGCATGTGAGATGTATGCTGTGTGTGTGGCCCGTAGCCTGTATACAAATGCATGATATGTGTGTGTTGTGTTTGCATGGTATATGGCTTGGGTCCTGCCTTTCCCTTTGAGCACGTGAGAACCCCTGCTCTCACTCCATAGCCTCTGGAGCCTGGAGGACAAGGTCATGAGCTGTGGTGATAGGTGTGCAGAGCCTGCCTCTGCTGCCCAGCACAGTCTGTTCAGAGCCCCCCTCAGTCTTCCATGCTGGGGAAAGCCCAAGCAGCCCATTTCAGCCATGGGACTTCCGTAAGCTGAGGGGACCAAGGAAGATGAGCAAGACAGCTGAGTTCAGGTCCATGTAAGTAAGGAAATGAGGTGCCCGGAGAGGGGGAGTTAGGAGTCTGCAGTTCTGTCCAAGACCCGACCTCTTTCATCTGGAAGGCTGCCATAAGACTCTTGTTCCCCTGCTTCGTCCTGCCCGCCTCCATTCCACTCTCAGCCTACAGACGGATAGCTCTTAAACACAAATCAGATCGTAAGATTTCCTGACTCCCCAAGGATGAACACAAACCCCTTCCGACAGCCTAAGAAGCCCTACATCGGTGGTCTGCAAACTGCAGCCTCCGGGGCCAAGCCCCGCCCAATATTTATTTCACCCCCCCCAAGGCAGTTTTATTGGCGAACAGCCACACCCACTAGTCTTCTTACTGCCTGTGTAGACTGGAGCCGACCTAACAGGAACCATATGGTCTACAAACCCCGAACTATTTACTGTGTGGCCCTTCACTGGAAAAGTGTGCCCATCTCTGCCCAACATCCCCGGGCTCTTGTGTTTGATTCACCCCTGCGACTCCACCTCTCCGTCCTCCCAGAGCCCCAGGGACACTGGCCTCCATAGAGCTCCTCCTCGGCGGGGGCCAAATCCCTCCCTCCACCTTCACAGGGTTGAGACTTCATCACCGAACTCTTAGCTCAAGTGCCTCAGAGAGACTATTCCAGTCTTTTATTTTTGTCATAAAACTTATTACTTTGGGAAATTCTGGAGTTATTCCTTTAATCATTCATTTGACAAATACTTTACCATGTGCTAGGCAATTGATATATGCCAATGGACAAGACAGAAGTGATTCTTGTCTTTTTGGAGCTCATATTCTAGGTGGGGAAAACAAAAAGTAAACATATTACGCACACAAATGGGATCATTGTATTTAGTGTGAATGGCTACAGAGACAAACAGGGTGGTCGGTTGGAAATGACTGTGGGAGTGTGGAGTATTTCAGATGGAGCCTGGTGAAGGGTTAATATGGGAGCTAAGAGCTGAATGACCAGGAGTGAGCCATGTCAAGTCTAGACTATTCCAGGAAGAGAGAACAGCAAGTGCAAAGTCCCTGGGGCAGAAAAGAGATTGGAGAAACAGAAAGAAAGTGGTGTTTCTGGAGCAGAGTAAGCAGGGCTGACACATCCACCTCTCCCTCGTCGGGTTTAAGCTCCATAGAGACCTCACCCATCTTGTTCCTGCTGTCTCTCCAGCTCCTAAAATCTCTCCTACCACGAGCCTCTGTTTCCTCACTACGCAACTAGAACGTTAAACTAGATAATGTGTAAGCGCCTTGCCAGCTCAAACCTTCTATATATAATTTGAACTTTCTGAGATCACAGTTAAAATCCATGGGTTTCCCCTTTCAGCACCAAAATGTCCCCATCATCAGTTCTAAAACCATCCAAGTGGCAACTCTTAAACATGGATCAGCAAACATGCAGCTATGCTGGGGATTTCCAGCATATTCTCTTGGGTGTGCAGTTCATTGGAACGCAAATGAAGTAAGATTCACGGGTGAGAGTCTGGCCCTTCTGACTCCAGGCCTTTCTGGGAATGTCAGATACACAATGAAGCTTTTTAAAATAGCTTCCGACTTACATTTTTAATATCCTCTCATTTTTTAAAATATCAGTAAGGAGTCACTGTGAAAGGGGAAGGGGGAACCAACTGACTTTTTTCCCTCTGAGTTTACAAAGCCTTTGTCTCTGTTTCTTTCTTTAGCAGACTAAGTGGGGAGAACACAACCCATCTGCGTAGTGGTGGACAAAGATAAAATGCACTGAAGATCTTTGCTTCTCCTCTCTTCTCTCTCTCTCACACACACACACAAGCATGTACATGCATACATACGCCCCTAAAAGCACACACAAATATATCAGATGCAGAGCCATTGACAATATTCACTAAAATACACACAGGCACAAATTTGGATTTGTGGTCACAGCCTTCAACAGGCATGCAAATATTCATGTGCATGTGTGCCTACATGTTTGAATATTCACACGAGCCCTGACACACTTATAATAACAGTCACATAGTAAACACATTCATCTACTCGCATACTTACAAACACAGAACTGATGTGTGCTTGCACTCGTGAACTCACACATGCACACACAGCACACACATGCAGGGATACATATAGACTTACACATGAATTCTGAGAGACTCACAAATACATATAAAGACACAGGGCCATACACATTGATACACAAGCGCACGCACAGACGTGCACTCACGTACGTAAGTACTTAGATGCACTCACACGGCATGCCCATCACCCCACCCACCCCACCCCCAGAATGCAGACACACAATTGCTGTGCACAGAAACACACACTAAGGGGTGTCACACCGTTTTCCTGAATGATCAGGTCAAAAGAGATACAACTGGTAAAAGATTGAGGACGCCTTTTTGCTTTCGCTTTGTGTTTTTCTCTGCTACGAAATGGAAAATCAATCGTAGTGGAATAAATGAAGCAGTCAGAAAATAAGATGCAGGCTCCTGGGGACCGCAGGGTCTGGAATTCATCTCCACAAAATCGGGGATGAGGAAGTTAGGCTCTGCGGGGAGCAGGATTTGCGCTCTTGAAATTCATGAAATCCTCACCAGAGGGAGTCTTCCAGGATGTTCCTCACCATCCCGTAAATTAATATGAACAACAGCCTTACCTTTAGGATTCCTTTTGACTTTTGGAGGAAAACAGCTTTCACATCTGTGCTCTCTTTTTATGCTTAAGCATAGACAAAAGGTGGGAGGGGCAGGTGCCGTGATGCCATTTAAGGGTTAACAACCACAGGACAGCCAATAGCGAGCACATATATGCAGCTACGGGTCTGGCATTGTACCTTCGCAACCTTAACTCACAGAATCCCTGCAACAACCCCAGGGGGTAAACGAATCATTATCGCCATGTTGCAGTTGAGAAAAGTCCTCACTGCAGAGGACTTTTAGAGGTGATATCTTGCTCAAGGTCACAACTTGATTGAGACTAGTGTTTGAACCCAAGTCAGATGTGGAAAGAGAGACACAGGAGGTGGTAGAGCCTGGGTTATCTTAGAATAATGAGATTTAAAAAAAAACAAACAAACTTTATTTTTAAATAGTGTTTTTAAATGAGCACAACCAACACCCACTTCACAAGGGCCAGTCTGGCTGTCTTTTCCTCTGATAGTTTGGCCTCTGTCCTACAGGAAGAATTTCTCACCGGACGCAGAAGTCACAAAAGCCACCAAAGGAGCAAAAGAGGACCACATCCAGGCTTTGGCCTAGAGCAGACTTTCCCAGCCTTGCACGCTACTGATATTTTTGAGCCAGGTAAGTCTTTGTCATCGGGGGCTGTCCCGTGTGCATTGTGGGATATTTAGCTGCATCCCTGGCCTCCACACCCCAGATGCCAGTAACTCCATCCATCAGTGGCAACAGCCAAACATCTCTTGACATGGCCACATAGCTCCTCGGGAACAAACTCATCCCTGGTTGAGAACCACAGGACTCTGTCCTCCCTGAACACCTACTACGTGATGGGCACTGAAGGATGTACCTTTTAATTCACTTACTCTTCCCAACAACTGTATAAGGCAGGTGCTATCAATAACCCCCTTCCAGAGATGGGACAACAGAAGCACCATGAGGGTAGATGGTAACCGACGAGGGTTACAGTTGTTCCTCTTCAAATAATAGCAACCTCCAGGAGCACCTGCTTTGCGCCAGGCACTGAGCTTGGCATTATCTATCTGAGGTTCCACTGCAAATTTCGCAGTAGATGCCATTCCATTTTACAGGTGAGAAAGTAGATACCACCTCCATTTTACAGGTGAGAAAACAGATCCGCCTAGTAAGAGGTGCCTTGTGACCGACCGGCAGCCTCAGGGCAAACCAGGCCTATGATACCAGTGCCTCAGCAGAGAGGAAAGATTCCACAGAGACTCTCAAACCAGATCGCACTTGCTCTTGTTCAAACATTTCCTGGCTTGTGAGCTGGCACAGGGATCCCTGATGATCTGAACCACCGTTTTAAAACGGGTGATTGTGCAACTCAGTTCCGAAGCACATGGTCTTGTGGCATCATTGTTAAGCCTTAACCATCATTTCCCTCTGAATCATCACCAAATTGTAGCACAGTGCTCTAGTTAGTACCAATTCACTCCCTTATAATTGAGCATATTTTCCACTCTCGCGGGGGCTGCATGAGATTTTCCAGCTGGGAAGACCCGGAGACCACAGTCTGACCCAGATGATGATCCTCATCTCTTTGTGACACATAATAAATGAGTCGGGGCTGTGAAAGATTAAAAATAGCATCCTATTGAACTCTAGCTCTGTGAGGTCCTCCAAAATGGTGCAAGGTTGCGACTTAGAGTGTTCCAGGGGAACTGGAACTGTTCTGAGGAAAAGGAAAGGGAAAAAAAGCAACTGGCATCCACTCCCCTCTCTGTAATAAAGCCACAGTTTGGGGCTTGGTATCCTCCAGCTTCTCCACACCTTGCCTCCAGGGATGGGCTCTGATTGGCTTAAAACAGTCCTCATTCCCCAAGAAGCCACTCTCGTGGGCTCAGCACATCTGATACATTTTGAGCCAATGAGCTGAGAAATCTATTTGCTAGAGAAAAAAAATCTTTCCCGCCTATCTGTAGGGGGAAAGACATTCTTGGTTCCTGCTGCCCTGGGACAAGGAAGCATAGGGCTCCTGCAGGCTCCTGGCAGCCATTTTGAATCATGAGGGGAGTCACTTATAGAAATGAAGCAGAAAAGAGGAATTTGGAGAGGTGAAATGAAAAATACAAATGTAAGCTGGATCAAATCATGCTTGAAGCCAGAGCGTCTTTTGGGGTGCTCATTTACCCAAATCAAGATGTCCCTTCGCTATTTAAGGCAACTTGGGATGGATTTTCTATTATGTCCTTTTGTATCGGTAGCATATAGGAGAAACGTGGGAAGAAAATGAGACCTGACCTTGGAAAATCATGCCTATGCCATAAACTTTGCAAGTGCTCTTGCATTAGTCCCTCAGACAATCCTGGATGATCAAATACGTTCATTGCTATTTTACAGATAAGAAAACTAAGGCTTGAGAAAGCCAAGAGGCCTGCCTAGGGACTCACGCCTGCTAAGTAAGTAGTAGAATCAGGATTTGAACCCCAGCGTGATCACTTCTAAAGAAGCTTCCTATTTTTATTAAACCAACTTGCCCCATGCAAATTCCACACACACTGATGTGCTCATCGGCAAGGAATTCAAACAACTAAGGAGTGGAGCTGGGACCCGAGGGTTCCCTAAATTCAAAGCATCGTATCCTCCTGCTTCTGGAAACCTGCTTTTGGGGACTTCTTCAGCTCATGGTACAACTATTCCAAGCAAACTCTTTAAGTGGGATTGCTAACTTGTGAACACAGCTGTTTAAAGAGATTGTGACCTTGACCTTTACATGGCCGCATGACTGTGATCTCTGTGGACATTGCTAAATATGAGTGATTACAGACAACTGGTTCCAAATTCCAGGTGCACCTTCTCCCAGGTCTCCCACCTCCGAATCACCAGCTCCTACAGATACATTGGTCTGGAGCAGGAAGTATGTATTAGGTAAGTATGTATTCTCCAGTTGCTTCTAGAACAATTAATGCTGTCTCCTTCATACCATTCCACAGCTGAGCTAATGGGCAAATGAATCAGCTATGTGAGCATGCAAATGATCCATAGCTTGTTGGTTCCTTCAAGTACCCTATGTATAATAAATTCATGAAAAAAAATAGCAATAAAATCTCTGTGACACTAGAACTCTCCAATTTGTTTCCTTAATGCCCCAGGTTTAACCTCAGAGGAGACCTAGGGAGTATCAAGGTTAAGCAGACATGAGCTTAAATTTGGCTCCCCCCAAATGCTCCCAATTCCCCAAACCCAAGGTTACTGCTCCCAGGATGCTTCCAAAACTCCAAGTTCCAAGAAATGAGGTATTTCATACTCAATATTAACTTTGATGGTCAATAAAAGAAAATTTAATTTTTAAGCAGATTTAAAAAGCCACTCAGACTGTACCAATCCTATGCATGAAGTTATTCATTCATTCATTCATTCATTCATTCATTCATTCATTCAGTGTTTACTGAGAACTTACTATATGCCAAGTATGCCACTAGGCACAGAGATAAACTGTTAGCCTTATAGCCATGTAGTAATTTAGAGTATACATGGTATTTTATATGACATCATGGGAACCTCCATGACCCAAAGAGGCTGTGGTCTCTGGTTAAGAAAGTGGGCTCTGAGGTTAGATGACATTAGTACAAAATATGGCTCCACCAATTATTACATGTTATTAGACAAGTAACTTGAGTTTCTCTGAGCCTTGATTCTACATCTGCTGAACAGGGCTAATAAAAATCATAGGGTTGTCATGAAGATTAAATGAACCGACAATCCATATACAGTGTTAGCACTGTGCTTGGTCATAATGAGCACTTAATGTTAGGTATCACTATCTCTAGATTATTCTACCTGTACAAAACTTGTATCACAGACCCTAGCACCTAGTCTGGGCTTAGAAACCATTATTCTTGCCCTCCCCAGTAGAGGCCTCTTTTATTGTAACGAAAGATGGTATAACCACTGTCAGAACCTTCCTAAAAATTTGCTAGCAGGAAGAAGAATTCTCCTAAACCCCAAGAAGTTTTCATAGCTCCTTTAAATGCCGGGAGAACAAAGGGCACATGTAGTCTGAATGCAAATAAACCACTTTTGAATAAACAAAATTCAAACTGGCTTGAAAACAAGCATGAGAGGGAACGTATTAACTTACACAACAGGCATTTCAGGCAAACCAGAGGTCTGAGAATGAGATGGATTGCCTGGGAAGGTAGTGAGTTCCCCACCTGCAAAGATAGTCAAGAAAACACATGGTAGCTATTTGTTGTAATGTAGTGTAAAGGGAGTGTTGGACCAGCTGAGCTTTAAGGCTGCCCACTAAACTGATATTCCATTGTTCTCTTCCTAAGACCCTTGTCCCCAGTGTTACTTGGGTGGAAGAAAGAGGAAGGGTAATTTGTGTTTAGGAGTACAGTAACTTTCTACCTCTCTGCCCAGATATTTTTACTACTTCTTATTTTACAGATGGTGAAACTGAGGCACAGGGAGGTTAAGTGACTTGCCCAAGGTCATGCAACTGGAGTTGGGGTTTGAACACTATCTGAGTCCAGAGTCCACGCTCTTAACCAGCACACCATTCTGCTTCTCATTTAATTCATTATGTACCAGCTCTGCACACCATCCTTGGCACGTAGAACAATGCCTAGCACATGGTAGGCGTTCAGGAAAATACTGAATGAATGAGTGAGCAGGGTACATGCTCAATAGATGTTAGTTCTCTCTTCCTTCCTCTCCCCTCCTGTCCCTAAGGAGCTGGCAAAAGTTGAATTCAGATCTCTTGCCTTCCCCTTGAATCTTCGATTTTGTACAAAATTTGTCCAGAATTATATATAATCCTGGATCAGCCATGAAGACGAATTCAGTTAATTAGACCAAAAATACAATCTCTGTATCTCAGTGCAATGGATTTGTCTGGAAAAGGTACTTGGCTGGAAACTCAACCGAACCCAATGCTCCTGAGGCCACTGAGGAGAAGCACAGCCTGGTGAATAACAGGATGGTTGAGTATTAGAAGATACCCATGGCAAAGCTGCCTCATAACAAGATTAATTTGGGGGTGAGGAGAGGGTGGTTATTAATGTGTCCGGAAGGCGCCTCCAGGTCCTATTCTCCTGATGAGAGCAGAATCGCAGTTTATTTATAGCCACTTCTCAGGAGGAACATGGCACAGGGCGTCCGAGGAGAGAGCCATGCCAAGGTGTGCTAATGAAACTTTGAGGATAATTTACTGCTCAAGTTCAAGGACTTCTGTAGTAAGAGAGAGCCTCTCAAACTCCCAGCAACCCCTGCTAAGAGGCTAACGGTGATGGTGCAGGTCTGTTGTTCAAGATCCACCATCAGCTCTCGCCAAGGGACTGCAACAGCCTCCTTAGTGATCCTTCTTGTTGTCCTGTCTCAGTCTGTTCTCAACACCACAGCCAGAGGGACCCATTAAAACTAACTCAGATCATATCCTCCTCAGGGCTCAGAGTGAAGCCAAAGTCCACGCAGCAGCCCACAAAGCCCTACATGATTTGGCCTCCACCACTTCCTCACCCTCATCGCCTCCCACTCCCCTCCTGCCATGCCAGCCGCCTCCAGCCTCTCCAACATGCAAACACACTCCCGCTGGAGTTCTCACTCATTCCTGCCATTTCCTCGGAAATGTGGACTCTCTTTCCTGCTTCCCTGCTCTATTTTTCTCGGTTACTCCCACCGCAGTCTGACACAGTATCCAGTCCCTTCTTGTCATTTGCAGTAGTTATGTGCCATGAAGTTACAGTGCACTGTGAATTAGCAAATACTGAACCATTTGCTCCTGGGGGAAATATGGGATGAGGTTGCTGCAAGCCTCTGGTCACAGTTTTTTTGTCAACCAATCAATATGTAACCTTGTTTTCTGTGTTTCTGTTTAAAGGCCTGCCTGAATGAAACTTACCTAACAGAGGTATTTTGCCCGTAAAGCCCATCACAGCCTTCTTGCACTTAGGGACATGAGACAGCATTTCAGAACTACAGCTGGGGGGCTGTTTGAAACAGCGAGATCACGAACAAAAAGCACGAACATCTGAAAAACTTGGCATTACATGGACTGCTAAAAGAACATTTGTTTATAGTGTGAGAACCGAACAAGAAGGCAGAGCAACGCCTTGCTTGACCTGAGCCGGGAACCGTGTGCATCAAGTGACAGATTTGTCACGACTCTGCACATGTTAGCCAGTGACCGTGCAAGTGCCAAGGATATCAATTTGGGGGTTACAAATAAATTTTAGCAAGTAGGCAAATTCAGAAATACGGAATCCATGAAAAACGAGGATCGATCAACTATGGATCTTACTCAGGTATTTATTTATTGACTGCCTTCCCCACCCGAATGTAAGCTCCAAGAGAGCAAGTACTTTTGGCTGCTTTGTTCACTGCTGTGTCTCAGCACCTAGAACAGAGTGGACTCTTAACAAATACTGGTTGGGTAAAAAAGCCTGAAGCTCTTTCTATTTTGACCAGACACAATAGCAAGTATATTTAGGTTATTTGTACACCAAAGGTGGCATGTTAATACTGGAAAGGATTGTAGATAATTGTCAACCAATGCCCTCACATCATAGATGAGAAGCTAAAGCCCAGGGCGGGGTAGTGATCAGCCTAAGGTCGCAAAAAAACTGGGGGCAAAGAGAGCACATATTTTTTAAGCCATGGTTCGGGACTCCGTCTGTTTCACAGTACTGCCAGTACCTTGCAGATGAGATCTTTGCTATTACCGGGATGTCACAGAGCATCTGGCCCAGTGCTTGGAACAGAGCGGGTGTTCAATAAATGCTGACAAGGTGGATTACAAGAAAGGCAGAGAGTATTCCCAGAAGATCAAAATGCAGCATGTACCTTCAGCTAAAGTCAATCACACCAATTAGAATGACTGACTTAATTTTAAACGTAGCTCTCGCTACAAAAAGTTCGTGGGGAAGAAAGAGGAGCTCTGAGTATAAGTCAACACTTTGTGTTGCAAGTAATGGAACATCAACCTCAAGTTGGCTTTAAAATGAGCAAGACAGAAAATTTATGGACTTATATAACAGAAAAGTCCAGAATTAGGGTGGATTTTCAATATGGGTTGCTCCACAGATTGAAACTATCATTAGTTTTACAGCCATCATTAGTTTTCCAGCTTCATTTCTCTGCCATTCTCTCAGTTGTGTCCTCAGGACAGCTTCCCTCACAGTAGCAAAATGTCTGCAAGAGTCCCAGACTTCGTTAGCATGTACCCAACACGGCATCCAGAAGAAAAGAGCTTCTGTGGCCCAGCGTTTCCAGCCGAAGTCCTGTTCTTTACTCTGATTGGGTCGCCGTAGGACACATGGCCACCACTGAACAAATAACCATAGCCAGGATGATGGACACTGCTGATTGGCTGAGCTGGGTCACATGCTCTAGCCATAGCACCAAAGTTTGATGTCAGTTTTGCCAGTACCTGAAGAATTTACCCAAATTCAAGGCTGGTGGGAAGATGGAAGGGGGAATGGTTATAAGGAAAGCAAGAGTTTTCCACTATATTGTAACACATGTATGAGGCTACACTTCCTCAGGGGACTCCCAAAAATAAGAACAGAGATTTCAGAAATTGCTGTTTTTTTGGTTTTTTTTTTTTTTTTTTTTTTTGAGTTCATTGATCCACAAATATTATTGTTCCAGGTTCCATGCTAGGTTCTGGATCCTGGAGCTATGGAGATGAAAAACTCCCCATCTCCACCCCCCAGAGAAGCTCATAGTCTAGAGATAAAGAAACACACCAATAATTACAATACAGTGTGATATAAATTCAATGATAAAGGTAAATGCAGGATATTGTGGAATCAGAAAAGAGGCATCACATGCAGGCTAAAGAGAGCTCAGCGGAGAAGGTAATGACTGAGCCAGACATCCAGAGAAGGCCAGGAGTTACCTGGGTGGATTTCACTGTAAGAATCAGGGTGGAAAAGCTATTCCAATAAGAGGGAATGGTATGTGCAGACACAGGGTGGAGAGAACATGTGCAAAGAATCACTAGTAATTCACAACAGCTGGATCATAAGCTAGAAGGAAGAAAGGGAGAGGGAACTAGAGAGATGACAGGGGGGCCATCTCAGTCCTTGAACCAAAGCATTGTTTCCATTATTTATGTCTCACAACATCTTTTTGGCTATCATATGTACAGGAGGGTCAGAAATTTGCAATGTCAAGTGAACTCTTTGGCAGCTATTGGTCCCAAAATATCAGAAAAGCTTGGCTCATCCAAATGAATGTCTTTGAGAGAATCAGCAGCCTCCCCCTACCAGTCACTGTGTTCCTTACATAACTCACAGGGGCTCCAAGGAGGAGGATTTGGCTTCACATCCTTACAACACACCTGAGGTTCCCGTGACTTCGCTCTCACACTGATGCTGAACAGATGCTCCACTGGGAAGCATTCTAAGTAACAAAGCAAACTGTGGCCAGGAACCACTCCCTGTTCCACTGACAGCTATCAGGAGGGAGAAGGTTTGCAGCAGAATCCCATCTAACAGTTTTGCGTGGGTTTTGTGCTGAAGAATACTGATCCTTCAGGACTCCATTCAAACACTAGCAACCCAGCAGTGGTCAAAGGTGGGAAGCTGGGGGTGGCAGGAAGGTCCCTAGAAGAAGTGCTGGCTACCTGAGTCTGACTGTGCCAAGAAGGTCAAGGCAGGGACCTGAGTTGTCTTAAATGTCAAGTGATGAGCAAAGGAAATCACTTAGCACAAGCTCTGAAATATAGTAGATGCTAAATATGTTAAATTATACATGGGACCATGACAGCAGAAAAGAAGGGCCAGGTCTGCTTCTGTATTGGTTGTAATTCCTATTAGCTTAAGGAAAGAAAAAGAAAAAGAAATAAAGGAAAAGACAAGCGTATTGGCTGTGTGACTAGCAAGTTTCAGAAAGCATTAAATATCAAGGGACATCCTTGAGGCTGTAAGAGCTTTCTTTCTCCATTTTTTGGCTTGCTTCTCCATAGATGGTGGCCTCATCTTCACCTCCCCAGTCACTGACTACCATTCTTTCAGCTTTGTGACATGCAAGGCAGAGTCCTTTTCCTCCAGCCCCAAATCAGGAATTGCAGAGGAAGGTCTTCCATTAACCTGGCTTAGCCCCTGGAACAGATATTATAAACTAGAGGGAAGGAGTTCCATGACTGGCCAGCCTTGGGGTGCACATGCACCCTAATGGTACTGTTGCCAACTTTAGCAAATAAAAAAGACAGTGTAACTATGGACTAAAAAATTATTCATTATTTATCTGAAATTCAAATTCAACCGAATGTCTTCTATTCTAGTGGGCAACCGTGTTACAGAGGCAGAACGAGCATTCTGCGATTGGAAACTCCCCAGCATCACCTGCTCGAGAGGAGGACAGATAAATCCACAGACTGTTGGGTGGACAAAAACAAAATTGCCTTGCAGCTCAATTTTTCATTAACTGAGAAAGATACTCATCAAGATACATGAGAATGCAAAAGTTGATAGAGAAACCAAAGAAAAAGACTGTAAACCAGTGTTTCTTAAAATGCGCTCCACAGAACACTAGCTCAGTGGGAATGTTCATAGTTCTTACCTATGAAAGGACTTCTGTGGCCAAATAGGTTTAGGAAGGACTGGCTAAACCCAGTTAATTGGGTTTCTCTGCTGTAGGACTCTCATTGCAGTAATATGTCGATTTCCATTGTGAATTTCCCAGGAGGGAAAGGGGGAATGCAGTTTTCCTCAAACAGGGGGCCACGGAAGCCTTTTAGAGCAGAACAGTTCCTGGGGCTTGCATTTGTGGAAATCACAAAGTTCAGGGGGGTATTCTGTTAGCAATATTGTCAACAAGATGGATACCACAAGCTCCATCATCTGGATTAAAACAGCGAATCCCCGAAGACTGAAATTAGAGGAAATATTGATCCCACTTCACTATTTCCAGCTAAAACCAGGAGACAAGAAATACATATGCCCCCCAGATAAATATGTCCATCCCTCAAATGTGTCAACACAGTGTCCTGAGCCAGCCAGACCAAGGTCTGACACCTCTCAACTGCTCTCCTGTCGACTCCTTGCTTTATGCACCTGCTCATGAGTTATAACTCGCAGCATGCAATGTAACAGGAAGTGTAGGGACAAGAACACACAGCTCCAATTTCCATAAGGCTTAGATCCCCTGTTATACCCGATCCACCTTTATCATCACAAGGTAACAGAAGCTGGGTATTAAAAAGAACTTTAAAGGAGAAATAGGAGAATGGAATCACATCTCCACCCCCAGGCACACGCCAGCCACTATGCTACTATCCCTTTCATCCAATCTCAGCTACTTCCCCAAAGCACCCCTATATCTTATGTATAGAAGGAGTTCTGTGGCCAAACACATTTAGGTTTTCTCATGGCCACTTAACAGATGCAGAAACTGAGCTCAGAGACAATAGCATGATTGAGCTATACTCCCTGAAGAGGCTTTTGGAAGAAGAGACTTTATCCCCCTACACCGTTGGTCTTTTATACTTCACAGGCATGCAGGGCTCCACTTCCCTAAGACACTCTCTGCTTCTTATTTGAATGCTTGTCAACCTCTGCCCCCCTCCCCCCGCCAAATTCTTATAATGAGCAGCATCCAGGAAGCACTGTTCCCTTTGTGTGCCCCCACAATCCTCTGCATTATGTTTGATCTCAACATCCCATTGAAAATTGGATATTGGTAGTTACCTGCTATGATAATGAACCATTTATGTCTCAATTGAAAAAAGCACTTAAGACACCTGTTTTCATTAGTAATTATAGATAATTGCTATGGTGGAGGGTTGTTTTTTTTTTTCTTATAGCACAGTAGAGGTCTTTGAGAAATGGAACAATTAATTTCCTGATAACTTACCACAAGCAATGTATGACGTTAGCTCTCACTTTGGGAAGCATTTGTGGGAAACTGGGCTTGGCAGTTTGCAAGGGAAGAAAGTAAATTATATTCTAGAATCTTTTCCTGACATATCCTAGCCGTGGCTAACTTTTTTTTTTTAATGTGTTTAATGCTTTGTTCAGAGTCTACTCATTCATTCATTCTAGGAACACTTGCTGAACGACTCCTATGGGCCAGGTCCTTGTTAATGCTGGAGATGCAGTGACTCATTTATTCATTCACTTACTCATTCAACAATTAGGTGATTACTAGAGACAAGGTACTGAATATTCAAAACTGATTTATAATTTTGAAGCCCTAATTAGATAGTATGAATCCATTCTCCTAAAGGAATGTTCCTGCTCTTTGGGCCCATAATTCTACATGTAAGAAGTTTTCTTAAAGGAATTGTATTAAAGTAAGGAGCCATCTAAATATTTATCAAGGGCAGGGGCACCTGGGTGACTCAGTCAGTTAAGTGTCCGATTCTTGATTTCAGCTTAGGTCATGATCTTAGGGTTGTGAGATCAAGCCCTGTGATGGGCTCCACACTGAGCATGGAGTCTGCTTAAAATTATCTCCAAAAAAAAGGGGGGGGGGGGAGAAGAATGGGTAAATGAATCATGATAAGTGGCAGTCATTAAGAAATATAAAACAAAAGGGGCACCTGGCCAGCTCAGTTACTGGAGCCTGCAACTATTGATCTCGGGGTTGGGAGTTCAAGCCCCGTGTGAGGTGTAGAGATTACTTAAGAATAAAATCTTAAAAAAAAAGAAAAGAAATATAGACGAAGATATGCTATGGGGAAGTGATGTATTAAAAAGAGGGGAAATGTGGCTATGAAACAACTCTAAACTTGCAAAGTAAGAAAGACCAGAAGAATGTAAGCCAAAAATTAGAACTACCATACCATCCAGAAATCCCACTACTGGGTATTTACCCCCAAACAATTGAAATCAGGATCTCTAAGACGGATTAGCATTTCCATGTTCACTGTAGCACAATTCACAGCAGCCAAGATGCGGAAAAAACGCCAATGTCCATCGACAGATGGACTCATAAAGAAAATGTTGTGTGTACATGCAATGGATACTGTTCACCTTAAAAAAGAAGGAAATTTGCAATTGCTAATTCACGGATGAACCTTGAGGACATTATGCTGAGTGAAATAAGCCAGACACAAAAAGACAAATACTGTAGGATTCCCCTTATTTGAGGCATCTAAACTAGTCAAATTCATAGAATCAGAGGGCGGAGTGGGGTGAGGGGGAAGATGGGAGTCACTAATCAATGAGCATAAAGTTTCAGGTAAGCAAAATGAGTGAACTCTAGAGATCTGCTGGATAAAACGTCGCTATAGTCAATAATACTGCATTGTACACTTAAAAATCTGAGAGCGTAGATCTCATGTTAAGTGTTCTACCACAATAAAATTTTTAAAAAAAGAACAAGAAGCCAAAAGGGAAGTAGTAGTTCTATGCAAGGAGTACTATGGTAATCGTAGCTATATTTGGAGATGCTGTTGGGGTACATTTTATCTGGCACTCTTTTCTGTGTCTCCAAATCTCTAACAATTAACATGTATTACTTCTGTAGTCATGAAATTAAGAAGGAGAGGCATGAGAGGTGAGGAAGTGGATGGGAGTGTAGGAGTGAGGGTTCTGCACATCGGCCTTGGAGGACATGGAGCTGAGCCCAGAAGTGATATACCCCTCATGGTAATAATAGCAAAAGCAACTCATAGGATCTCAGTGCCGGAGAGACCACAGAGGTTGATTCTTCTTACCTCTCTGATTACCAACCTTGGCTTCAGATAATCAGCTCTGAAGCTTTTATTTTTATTTTTTATTTTTTTTAGAGGGAAAGGGAGAGAGAGATCAGGGAGAGAGGGGCAGAGGGAAAGAGAGAGAATCCTAAGCAGGCTCCACACCCAGCACAGAGCCCGACTCCAGGCTCTATCTCATGACCCTGAGATCATGACCTGAGCTGAAATCAAGAGTCGGACGCTTAACCAACTGAGCCACCAGGTGCCCCAGCTCTGAAGCTTTTAAAACATAGAACTGCTCAGGTCCATCCCCACAATACATACCTCCCAAGGGATTCATCCTGAGGCCGGACATTCGTACTTTGCAGACCTCCTAACATGTAGCAGGTAGGGTTAAGAACCGATACACCACTGATTTTCAAACTTCCCTGTACATAGGAATTATGGAGGCTTTACAAAATTACTGATTGTTGGGGGCCACCCTGAGATTCCAATCTAACTGTTCTGGGGTATGGTCTGGGCATCTGGGTTTTTTTTTTTTTTTAAAGATTTATCCATTTATTTAAGAGAGAGAGAGAAAGCATGAGCGGGGGAGAGGGAGAAAATCTCCAGCAGACTCCCTGCTGAGTGTAGAGTGCAACACAGGGCTCCATCCCACCACCCCGAGACCACGACCTGAGCCGAAACCAAGAGTTGGGCGCTTAACCGACTGAGCCACCCAGGCGTCCCCTGAGCATCCTGATTTTTGAAAGCTCTCCAAGCAATTCCAAAAGGAAACCAAGTTTGGGAGCCATCACTCTACAACCTTGTGCTTAAAGAGTGGCCCACAGACCAGCAGCATCGGCACTACCTGGGAGCTTGAGGGAAAGGCAGAATCTCAGTCCCCACCCCAGACCTAGTCAAACAGAATCTGTGGGGCACCTGGGTGGCTCAGTCGGTTGTGCGTCTTATACTGGCTTGGGTCTCGATCTCAGGGTCCTGAATTTAGGCCCTGTTTGGGCTCTGTGCTGGGCATCAAGCCTACTTAAAAACAAAAGCAAAAACAGCAAAAAACAGAATCTGCAATATTAACAAGATAGTCAGATGGTTTGTGTGTCTATTAAAGAGAAGCACTACCTAGATCATCCCAGGCAGGAAACACTTGAGTCCCATCTCTACCCTACCCTCTATTTCAACCCCCTCAAAAAAAAAAAAAAAAGGAAAAATCTAATTTAGGGCAGTTCTGCAACAGGTAAACTAAAACCCTGTCTTTCCCAAACTATATCCAGACTTTCAGCCCTCCCCACACAACCCAATTGGAGGGCAAACATCTGTTTCTCCTCGAAACTGAAAGATCCAGATTTTTTATTATTCCAAAGGACCACACTAAGCGGGAACAGAACAACCCCTGAAGAGGACATTTTACCACTGATCAGCTTCAAGAGGCCTCCCCGGAGTCCCCAAATTCCCCCACAACAAAGTGAGCCGATTTTAATCAACAGCTGCTATCTCATCTGCATTTGAGATTCCATGAATATGCAAGCCGGGTAGATGGGGTCTCAAGGAGCAGGAATAATTGGCCCCTTGCACTTGATATTCTAGGCTGCTGTTCTCTGGGGCAGTTTTCCTCTCCAGCAGTCTTGTGAGGGATTTAGGTCACAGCAAGTACCATGGGCATTATCCATTAGAACAAGATCAAAGGGAAGAAGGAGTGCATTTTAAAGAGTCCAAGTGTGGTGTGATTACTTGATGATACTATTAAATTTCTTCTGTGTTTTGCAGTCTCTCTGGAGAGGGGTTTGCGAATACCCCATGCCTCATTAGCCCGGGGCCAAAGCAGCCCTGGGCTAACTGCATGGTGGGAGGTATGCAGCTGGTGCTTACCACTCTGTGGCCATCTCTGTCTCTAGGAATGGAGAGATGCAGGGGCTTTCTAAAGGCAAGGTTAGGTGGGCTGGCTTACAGATGCAAATCATCCAGATGTGGCCTCTGGAGCAGATTCCTTTTTTGTCACGAGCATTTATTCTCTCTCCTTCCTCAAGGGAAACACCTTCTCCCCAGTTCTTCACTTGCATGGTTTGGAGAAGAATGACTGGACCAAGAATGGGGGTGTGACTCAGGTCCAGCCTGTCAGAGAGCATCTCAGTCTCCCAGCCACCTGGTCAGAAATGCACAGGTGACTCAAAGTTAATGGGAGTGTAGCTGGGACTGTTGCAGAGAAAGGCAAGAGTGTTTATGCCAGGGAAGATCTAAAACCAGGCTGCCAGCAGTCTTCCTAACACCACACAGAGAGACCCCATCTGAGACTAAAGCTAACACAGAGGAAAGTAGAGCCCAAAGTTAAAAAGAGACAAGTTTGTGCCCCTGGATCTGGCCATACCTGAAGGTTTGAGCCTTATGAAGACATGAGCCAATGGATTTCTTATTTTGTTGAAACCATTGGAGTTAGATTTCTATCACCTGCAATCAAATGAATTGTAACTGAGAAGGAACTGCTTTGTTCAAATCATGCCATGACATGGCAGGAGTGAGAAGAGGCTGCCCTGTGAAACATGGCGGCATGCTCCAGTTTGGTCTAGTGTCCACCTGGACCACCTCTGTCACTTAAGCTTCCTTCTTGTCCCTTGAGTTGGTGAGCCCCACTGCAGCCTTTGTGAGGGTCCCTCCAGTAGGCATTTATCATTGCCAGATCCACAGTACTTAGCACCTAGTACAGCGCCAATGTTGGGTCACTCTTCTTTCTACCACATGAGAAGTGACATGAGGTAAAGAAACTCTGTCGGAGATAGTGTGGATGGAAGCCACCCATTCATCTACTTTTTAAAATGAAAACTGTATAGGCTTGAGGTGTACAATATGATGTTTTGATATACGTAGTGAAGTGATTACTACAGTCAAGCTAATTGACATATAATCTCCTCGCATAGGTACGTGTGTGTGGTGAGAGCTCCCAAAATCTACTCTCTTAGCAAATTTCTGGCATTCAAAACAGTGTTATTAACTATAGTCTAATCATACTATACATTGGAAACATATGTCCTGCTGGCCTCTTTAATTTCTGGAGAGGAAACGTAAGCATGCCCGAGACCTTGTAGGTGCTATAGACAGTCCGGTGTTTAAGGCCAACAACATAGAGGGAAACCAATACACTGATGAAAATAGACATGCCTCCTACTTCCCTGAAGAAGACTAAAATGACAGATCACAGGGCTTTGTGGTTTTGTTTTGTTTTGTTTCATAATAGAGAGAAATAAAAAGTTGTGGGGAGAACATCCAATTTGTTACTGAGCATCTGCTGGGTGCCCGGCACTGTGCCACATATTCAGAACCAGAGATGAATGAAACAGCACTCAGAGGGCTCACGCTCTAGAGGAGGGTGGGGTGGGGACAGGTGAATGCACAGGATGCTGTGAACCACAACCGTGATGGAATGCCACGGGGGGTACTGTGGTCGCTTCTGGGCAGTGTCAGTCTGTGAGCCAAGGAGTGGGAGGGGGGCAGCAAGGCAGCAAAGCACATTTGAGGGACAGTAGGTATGGCTAGAGCATAGGTTGTGAGGGGTCCAGGGGTCTAGAGTAGATAGATTAGAACAGAGAAGTTGGCAGGAGCCCAATTATGATGAGTTCTTCATACTATATTGAACCAGATCATCACTGAAGGTAAAGGCATCACTCTGGCACCACACCAGACCTGGAGTCAAACTCCTACTCCTTGTCCAATTTGCTGGGTGACCCTGAGCAAGCGATGTCACTTTTCGGAGCCTCAGTTTTCCCATCTGAAGAATGGGAAGCTAGCAGTGCTTCCCTCATAAAGTTGTGGCAATAAATACATAAAATCATCTATTCCGAAGCTTACCACAGTGCCTGGCCCTGAGGATGTTTAATTACTAATTAGTTTAATTAGTTACTATGGAGAGCTCCTGAAAGGTGGGGCAGGGAGTCAAAATTCCCCAAAATGCTTAACATACTGCTGAGGATGAGAAAAAGATGCTGGAGGGAATCTGATCCTTCGGCTCCCTTAGGAGACCATTTCTGCCTCCCCCTGCCCCCGCTGATGAGATGTGTCGATGTATAGGGAATCCACAGAGCTTTGAGAGCCCCAAACATGGAAATGAAATTTCTGGTTTACTTTTCAATTTGCACTTCTATAAATGTGTCGGGGCTATGGGTCACTGAATTATTCAGGCGCTTTCTGAACAATGCCCATGATGGAATGGGCACTTTGGAGTTGTGCTTTCGGGGATGACATCATTTGGAAGTTATCAGCAACACCTCCTCACAGATCTCAGGCGGAGCTGCATTGTTTAGACAAGTGCTAATAATTTAAGCCTCTTGTAAATGAGAAGGAAACAAGTGATAAATTAAGAAAGGAACAGTTTATATTTGCAATTTGCATTTGCAATAAAAGTGCCTCCTGTGATAGCTGCATATTCAAGAATTGAGAGAGCTGGGAGGGAGGGAGTGAGAGTGGTCATCCTGGGGTCTATCAGGCTGGCATGGTGCCTGAAACTCCACTATGATATCCATGAAGCTGAGGCTTGAAGACTTTAGGGTCTTCCGGGGTTCCTATTAAAAATGCTAATATCCCTGTGAAAAGGCAAAGGCTTTCAGATAAGGATTTTTTTTTTAATTCCAGCCAAATGCTCTTTATTCCTAAAACAAGTGACAACAAAAGTTTGTGAATTAATCAACAGGTTAAAAGATACACTGGGCAAGTGGCAAATGCAAAAACAGTTGAAATGATGTATGGTAGTACTGTCATCAGAGAGAATACAATTCAAAACCAAAAGCTAAATTTGCCCATATGAGAGATTATAAAATGATAAGAGCTCTAACCCCATGGAGAAAATAGTATAAGCAGTGAAATTTTCTGACCAAACAACAGAGCATAAGGGAAAGAAATCAGGAACAACCTAAGTGAACATGAACAGAGAAGCAAAGGAATAGCTTTTGATGCACCCTTACTATAAAATATTCTGTAACTATTAAAATTGACGAGTTGCATCTCTGTTTTGGATTAGACCAGGGGGTCTTGACCCTGGCTGCACATTAGAATTATCTAGAAAGCTTTTAAAAATGCCAATGACCAAAGTGATTCAAGTGGTCTTGGATATGCCTTGTGGAAGTCAAAGATATGAATAGCCTTCTACCTATTAAAGAAATGGATTTATAGTTTAAAAAGCTCACCAACAAAGAAAACTAACTTGTCCAGATGAATTTGCTGGTGAATTCTATCGAACATTTAAAGAACTACAGTCATACCTCAGAGATATTGCAGGTTCAGTTCCAGGTCACCACAATAAAGCAAATACCCCCAATAAAGTGAGTCAAATGAACTTTTTGATTTCCCATTGCACATCAAAGTTATATTTATACTATATTGTAGTCTATTAAGTGCGCAACGGCACTATGTCTAAAAAAACAATGTACGTATCTTAACTTAAAAATACTTTATTGTTAAAACATGCTAACCATCATTTGATCTTTCAGTGAGTCGTAATCTTTTTGCTGGTGGAGGGTCTTGTCTCACTGTTAATGGTCGCTGACTGATCGGGGTGGTGGCTCCTGAAGGTGGGGATGGCTGTAGCAATTTCTTAAAATAAAACACAATAAAATTTGCCACATCGATTGACTCTTCCTTTCATGGATAATTTCTCTGTGGTACGTGACGCTGTTTGATAGCATTTTAGCCACAGTGGAACTTCTTTCAAAATTGGTGTCAATCCTCTCCACCCCGGCCCTGTTTTATTGATGAAGTTTATGTAATATTCTAAATCCTTTGTTGTCATTTCAATAATCTTCACAGCCTCTTCACAAAGAGTAGGTTCCTCCTCAGGAAATGACTTCCCTTGCTCATCCGTAAGAAGCAACTCCTTGTGTTAAAGTTTTATCAAGAGATGGCAGCAATGCAGTCCCATCTTCAGACCCCACTTCTAATTCTCTTGCTATTTCCACCACTTCTAGCTGCACTTACTTCCTCCAGTGAAGTCCTGAACCCCTCAAAGTCATTTGTGAAGGTTGAAATCAACTTCTTCCAAACTCCTGTGAGTGTTAATATTTTGACCTCTTCCTGTGAATCATGAATGTTCTTAATGGCATCTAGAAAGGTGAATCCTGGGGCGCCTGGGTGGCTCAGTTGTTGAGTGTCTGCCTTCGGCTCAGGTCGTGATCCCAGGGTCCTGGGATCGAGCCCCACATCGAGCTCCCTGCTCCGCGGGAAGCCTGCTTCTCCCTCTCCCACTCCCCCTGCTTGTGTTCCCTCTCTCGCTGTGTCTCTGTCAAATAAATAAGTAAAATCTTAAAAAAAAAAAAAAAAAAAGAAAGGTGAATCATTTCCTGGTTTCCAATTGACTTTTCCCAGATCCATTAGAGGAATCACTAACTAGAGAAGCTGTGGCCTTAGAAAATGTATTTCTTAAACAGTAAGACTTGAAAATTGAAATGACTCCTTGATCCATGGGCTGCAGAACAGGTGCTGTGTTAGCTGGCATGAAAACAACATTAATCTCATACGTCCCCATCAGAGCTCTTGGGTAACCAGGTATGTTGTCAACAAGCAGTCATATTTTGAAAGGAATCTTTCTTTCTGACCAGTAGGTCTCCACAGTGGGCTTAACATATTCAGAAACTATGTTGTAAACAGATGTGCTGTCATCCAGGTTTGGTTGTTCCATTAATACAGCAGAGGCAGAGTAGATTGAGCATAATTCTTGAGGGCCCTAGGATTTGCAAAATGGCAAATGAGCATTGGCTTCCACTGAAAGTCACCAGCTGCAATAGCCCCTCACAAAGGAGTCAGCCTGTCTTTTGAAGCTTTGAAGCCAAGCAGTGACTTCTCCTCTCTAGCTATGAAAGTCCTAGATGGACTTTCCAATAGAAGGCCATTTCATCTACCTTGAAAATCTATCATTCAGCATAGCCACCTTTAATGAGTCCTCTTACCTACACCTTCCAACAGAAGTCCAATAGAAGGCCATTTCATCTACCTTGAAAATCTATTGTTCAGCATAGCCACCTTCACTGAGTTCTCTTACCTAGACCTTCCAGAAAACTTGCTGCACCTTCCACATCAGCACTTGCTGCTTCACCTTGCACTTTTATGTTACAGAGATGGCTTCTTTCCTTAAACCTCATCACCCAACCTCTGCTAGCTTCAAACTTTTCTTCTGCAGCTTCCTCACCTCTCACAGCCTTCACAAAATTGAGGAGAGTTAGGGCCTTGTTCTGGGTGAGGGTTTGGCTGAAGGGAAATTTGTGTCTGGTTTGATCTTCTATCCAGACTCCTAAAACTTTCTCCATATCAGCAAGGAGTCTATTTTGCTTTATCATTCATGTGTTCACTGGAGTAGGACTTTCAATTTCTTTCAAGAACTTTCCCCATTGCATTCACAATGTGGCTAACTGTTTGGAGCAAGAGGCTTAGCTTTTGGCCTATCTTGGCTTTTGACATGCCTGCCTCATGAAGCTTCATCATTTCTAGCTTTTGATTGAAAGCGAGAGATGTGCAACTCTCCCTTTCACTTGAACGCTTAGAGGCCATTATAGGGTTATTTATTGGCCTAATCTCCATATTGTTGTGTCTCAGGGAATAGGGAAGCTCCCAAGGGAGGGAGAGAGATGAGAGAATGGCCAGTAACTGGAGCAGTAAAACACACACAATATTTATCAATTGAGTTCACCGTCTTATATGGGCATGACTCATGGCATCCCAAAACAATTACGATAGTAACATCAAAGATCACCAATCACAGATAACCATAAATGATATAATAACAATGAACAAGTTTGAAATACTGTGAGAAGTACCAAAATGTGACAGAAAGACATGAAGTGAGCAAATGCTCTTGGAAAAATATGCCAAAAGACTTGCCCGAGACATGATTGCCGCACATCTGTAATTAGTAGAAACTGCCCTATAAGGGAAGCACATTCAAATGAGGTATGCCTGGAATACCAATTCTACAAAAACTCTTCTTCTAAAAAAAACTGGAGAGGAAGGAATACTGCCTGATTCATTCTATGAGGTCACCATTACCCTGACTTTAAAACCAGAAAGACAGAAGAAAAAAAATTAGAGAACAATGTCTCTCATGCACACAGATGCAAAAATTCTCAATAAAATTCAAGCAAATTAAATCTCAAATTTTTGTAAAGAGACAATAAAAATACCTGTGGAGGGTTTCTCTCAGGAGCACAGCTTGGTTTAGTATTTGAAAACTGATCCATGGAATTCACTGTATGAGCAGCCTGTAAGAAAAAAACAAAGCAGGACCAGGTCAGTAATAGATGCAGAAAACCCTTTTGTAAAAAACAAACATCCATTATAAAGAAGATGTGGTATATATACACAATGGAATATTATGCAGCCATCAAAAGGAATGAGATATTGCCATTTGCAACAACGTGGATGGAACTGGAGGGTATTATGTTGAGTGAAATAAGTCAAACAGAGAAAGACATGTATCATATGATCTCACTGATATGAGGAATTCTTAATCGCAGGAAACAAACTGAGGGTTGCTGGAGTGGGGGGTGGGGTGGGAGGGATGGGGTGACTGGGTGATAGACACTGGGGAGGGTATGTGCTCTGGTAAACGCTGTGAATTGTGCAAGACTGTTGAATCTCAGATCTGTACCTCTGAAACAAA
Source organism: Mirounga leonina (assembly GCF_011800145.1). Classification (NCBI taxonomy): domain Eukaryota; kingdom Metazoa; phylum Chordata; class Mammalia; order Carnivora; family Phocidae; genus Mirounga; species Mirounga leonina. Next base: position 32,102,281 of record NW_023270453.1, read on the forward strand.
TAATGCAATATATGTTAAGAAAAAAAAAAAGAAGAAGAAGGTGGTAGCAGGAGGGGAAGAATGAAGCGGGGGAAATCGGAGGGGTAAACGAACCATGAGAGACAATGGACTCTGAAAAACAAACAGGGTTCTAGAGGAGAGGGGGGTGGGAGGATGGGTTAGCCTGGTGGTGGGTATTGAGGAGGGCACATTCTGCATGGAGTACTGGGTGTTATGCACAAACAATGAATCATGGAACACTACATCTAAAACTAATGATGTAATGTATGGGGATTAACAGAAGAATAAAAAAATAATAATAAAAAAATTAATAAAAAAAAATCCATTGATTATAAAAACTCTGAAAACTGGCATAGAATAAAACTTCATCAGCCTGATAAAGGCATCCATAAAAAACCTACAGCTAGCCCCATATTTAATGGTAAAAGACTATGCTTTCCCTCTAAGATCAGGAATCAGCTAGATTTGTCTGCTCTTTCTACTTCTGTTCAATGTCGTTCTAGAGGTTCTAGCAGCACAGTAAGGCAATCAAAAGAAATTAAAAGCAACCATATGAGAAATAAAAAGTAAAGCTGTCCTTATTCACAGACCTGATAATTTATAAAGAGAACTTCATAGAATCTACCAAAATGCCACTAGAACTAATAGGTGAGTTTAACAGGTTTCTGGTCAATATATTTTAGAAATCAATTTTGTTTCTATATATTGGTAATGAATACATGGAAATTAAGATTTATAAAATGATGCTTTTTAAAATAATAATACCAAAAATATGAAATATGTAGGGATAAATTTGACCAAAGTTGTGCAAGACTTATACTCCCTAAGAAATCACCAAACATTGCTCAGAGAAATTAAAGAACATCTAAAGAAAGTGAGAGAGATGGTATTGAAAGACCTAATACTGGTAAGGTGTCAATGCTCAAATTGATCTATAAAGCCTATACCAACTCATTTAAAATCCCTGCAGGCCATATTTGTGTAAACTGAGTAGCCACTTCTGAAATTAATATGGAAATGCAAAGCTCCTGATTTTGGAAAAGAGGAACAAGTTGGAGAAATTGCACTATAAGATTTCAATACTTAGTAGAAAGCTACAGTAATCAAAACAGTATGATATGGTGTTGGCAAAAGAAAAAAACACAACACAAAGATCAATGGAACAGAATAGAGTCCAGAAATAGACCCACACATACATAGCCAAGGATGCCAAAGTACATCTGTGAAAATGAAAAGGAAGCCACAGATTGGGAGAAAATACTTGCAAAATGCGTATGTTGCAAGAGACTTCTATCCGGAATACATAAGGAACTCCTACCACTGGATAACAAAAGACAAACCATCCAATATACATCTGAACAAACATTTCACCCAAAAAGACATACAGAAGGAAGGGCCACCTGGGTGGCTCAGCCAGTTAAGCCTCCGACTCTTGGTTTCTGCTCAGGTGATGATCTCAGGGTCATGAGTTCAAGTGCTGCATCGGGCTCTGCACTCAGCATGGAGTCTGCTTGTGATTCTCTTTCTCTCTCTGTCCCTCCCACTCATGCTCTCTCTCTCTCTCTAAAATAAATATTTTTTTAAAGAAGACATACAGAAGGTAAATAAGCATATAAAAATTGCTCAATATTATTAGTCATTGAGAGAACGTAAAATAAATCACACTGAGATACCACTTCACTCATACTAGAATAAAATGTAAAAGATGGATCTGACCAAATTTTTATGAAGTTGTGGAGGAACTAGAACCCTCATACTCTACTGGGAAGAACGTAAAAAGTGACAACCACTTTGGAACATGGCCTGGCAGTTTCTTAAAAATTTAAACATTCGGGACACCTGGGTGGCACAGTCAGTTGGGTGTCCAATTCTTAGTTTCAGCTCTGGTCACGATCTCAGGGTCATGGGATCAAGACCTGTGTCAGGCTCTGCACTCAGAGGGGAGTCTGCTTGAAATTCTCTTCCTCTCCTTCTGCCCCTCCTGCTCATGCACTCTCTCTCTCTCTCTTTCTCTCTCTCTCAAATAAATAAATAAATCTTAAAAAAATTTTTAAACGTTCAACTAATGGATGACCCCACCATTCTCCTCCTCATATGTACCAAGGAGAAACTGAAGCATGTGCCCATACAAAGACTTGTAGAAATAGGGTCAAGGAAGCTTTACACTTAATAGCCAAAAAATAGAAGCATCTGAAAAGTCTATCATCAGATGGGTAGATAAGTGAGTGAAAGATATCAGACAAAAAGAGTATGTATGCTATGTATCCACTTATATAAAATTCTAGGAAATTGCAAACTAATCTATAGAGACAGCAGATCCATGGTTATGTCGGGATGAAGGAGGAAGGTATTCGGATGAAGAAGGCATTATAAAAAGGCTTGAGGAAACTTTCAGAGGTGACAGATACGTTCATGATCTTGATTGTGGTGATGATTTCTCATGATGGATTATAATGTCCAAACTCATCAAATCCTATACTTTATTTTTTTAAAAGATCTATTTATTTATTTGAGAGAGAGAGAGAGCAGGTGGGAGTAGAGGGAGACGTAGAGAGAATCTCAAGCAGACTCCACGATGAGCATGGAACCTGTCACAGGGCTGGATCCCACGATGCTGAGATCGTGGCCTGAGCCAAAATCAAGTCGCTTACCAGACTGAGCCACAGGCACCCAAATCGTATACTTTAATATGTAAAGTTATTGTAAGTCAATTATACTTCAATAAAGCTGTAAAATAATGCAACCCTCAGTCCCATGCCCAGATATGCTGATTAAGTAGCAGTAGGTAAAGTACAAGAACCATCAGCTTTTTTAAACAGGTCTCTCGGGACATGCTGATGTAGGTGATCCCTGAACTGCACTTTGAAAAATGCTGCCAGAGGAAAATATATCTCTTGGCTACATCAACCAGCCAGGGGTACCATATACCAGGCATGGTTGGCCAGTTCACCCCAATCGGTCAGGCAAGCAGGACCCACCTAACTGGAACCAGCAACCACTTTTTCCTTCCCTCCCTTTCTCTCCACACTGTCTCATCCACAAGTTCATTTTTCTTTCTCGTCACTTCTTGTCTAGTGTTCTTACCTATCACTCTACTGATTCTGGCAGACCCTCCTCAAAAGTCTTCCCCTTGTGGCTTTAGACTTCTCATGTCCCTAAACACCCCCAAACTTCTGGAGCCCTCCCCATCCTTAAGCTGGAAGGATCCTGCAACTAAGAGAAAAGGCATTACAAAGTTTCCAAAATTGACTCATAGAAAAGATGTTTTGTCCAGAAAGGCTAGAAACCAAGCTCAGTCTAATGGACTCAAACACCTTTATTATTTTTTTTTCACAAATTCTTGTGTCCCTTTTTCTGACTTCATTTAGTTTTGAGATCTTGTGATTTCAGGCCAGCGGGCAATACGAGTGCATATTGTAAGAGTATGGAAAAAGTTAAAATTAAAAAAAAAAATTAAGAAATGGAAATAAAAATCCAATAAACTTTTTTAAAACACTGATAACCATGAGGAAGATTAATGCATTTTCCCTTATCACTAATCCTTTGTGTGGATTAAAAGGGGTTTTCTTTGTGTGGATTAAAAGGGGTTTTCATTTTTTTTTTTAATTAATTAAACAAGGAGGTCATTAGGCTGAGGTGGCTTTAAAGCCTTAGTAACCTACATAAGCCAGCAAAGCCTAAGCCTTCGATGCCTCAAGGTCAAGTCATGGAAAACTAAGGACAACCAGTCACGATCAGCCAACCAGACTTTCCCAAATAAGGCAACCACAGGAGCTGTGGTGAATCCAATCATTTCCTTGCAAGAGTCTTTCCTCTGGCTCCTGTCTGTGGTTGGTGGACTCCTAACCACTTCCCCTCTGGTGCTGCCTAATTCAAACAGAGGTTAGCTCAAATAAACTCTTGAAATGCTAAGTGTGCCTCAGTTTATCTTCTAACAGGATCAAGACATTGCCCGTTTGCTTCCGCCGCTCTGCCTTTGTCTGCTTCTCCTTCTGAAGTGAGTCCATCCCTCCCCCCCATTTGGGCTGTCAGATTTGTCTTAGTTACTTTGTTTGAAGGTCACTTTGCTAGCACCTGACCTGGGCGGTCATTCAAAGCTGGCAGGAAAACCTGTCTCTCAGAGTTAGGGGCAGCATTAGTGCTCTCTGAGCTGCCTAATACGCCTCTTCTTTGCCCGAGACAATGAAAACCTAATTTGGAAAGCTGCCCTGGCTTTGGAAGCCGCTGTTCACTCAGTCAAAAGAGAACTTTATTTACATAACAACAATGATCCTATAAATTGATTGACTGCTTCTCACTTGCAGTGCTTCTGGGTCCATTACAGTGATGATATCAGTCAGGACTCTGTGTTGCAGGTACCAAGAACTCCCAGGTCAGAGAACTAAGCAAAAGGGAGAGGGAAAAAATGGGCTCACTTAACTTGGAAGTACAAGGGTAGAGTAACCTTCAGGCATGTCTTGACCCAGGGATTTAGTTGGGTGCTCCCTGGTTTCTATCACCTGACTACCATTCACTGGGCTATCTTCATTCTCCTGCCCCATGTTTGGCCCCCGGCTGGCCCAGCTTACAAACCCACGATTGCTAGCCATATTTGCAGAAAGGAGCCGGAAGCTCTCTCCCAGCATTCACACCTAGCAAAAGTTTCCTTGGGTCTCATTGACTTCATGAGATCACATTATCATCCCGGAGCCAATCACTATGGCTAGACACATCCCATACTTCCTTTGGCCAGTTCCCAGGTCACAAGCTTATAGAGCTGGGGTCAGAATGAGAGTAGGGGAGGGGGCCCTGAGAAGAAAATCAAAGTGCATTAGAAGGGCACAGTAGGTGCTCTTGGTGTCCCTCCCAAATCCTCAATGCAAGGCCCATGCAGCCATCTCCCAGCTGCTGCACCACTGGCTGTTAACAGCTCATACCGCACTTCTCTGGAGGATTGTTTGGTAGATGCCTTCTCACTGACAGCTTTGGGGAATTGGGTCCTTCTCCCAGGAGTGGCCAGCAACGAATGACTGATTGATACAGGGGTATAAATCTGGAGAGGGCAAACTCCGTGCTACAGTTCATGCACCAGAGCTCGCTCTAGGATCCAGCTAAGACTAGGCATCCCCTGGAACCACTTCTTGGCATCCCCAACTTTCCAACCCTCTCCTGTTTCTCTTACCCCATTACAGGTTTGTCCTGAGAGCACGCACTCAAATAACCATTTGCACAAGAATCCCAATTGCAAATTCTGCTTCTAAGCAACACAACCTAAGGCAGATAAAAATGGAAAAAGCATGCTAAGTAGCAAAAACAATAGACCCTGGTGATGATGATGATGATGATGATGATGATCTTCGCCATGTGTTGAGGACTGGCCTCCATGCTAGATGATTTACAAACATGTCTTCTTCATATCCTCACCACAGCTTCCAGAGATGGTCATTGTTATCCCTGGAGGAAGTCGGCCTTTAGAGAGAGGAACTGAATTGCCCAAACTCATATTGCTAGGAGCTAGAAAACTTGGATTTGAACCTACTATCTCTTGTTGCCAGTTGCTACTGCTCAGAGACCAGGTCAGTAACCTCCACCCCACCCGACAATATAGCAAACCTCCTGTATCCGCTATATTCTTTCTTTAATGTGTCATATGTGTCAGACACTTTGCCAAGCTTTTTATGCAGAACCTCATTCAGTTTTCACAAAAGCTGTAAGAAGTGGAATATCATCCCATTTCACAAACCGGGACAACATGGGAAGATGCATGAGCCTGCCCAAAGTTGCACGCTAGTAAGTGGTAGAGCCCAGCTTGGACCCGAGCATCTGACTTCAGGGCTCTCTCTCCTAACATCTGGTTAACTATTGTTGCTAAAGTTCTTCCAAAATGTCCTAAGAAACCAGACTTCATCTAGCTCTGGAGAATCTAAAACAAAGAAAAGTTTCCCTTTTCTTTTTCTGAGCCTTGGCTTTCTAGCTAGGTAGGAAAGCAAATAATAACTCTGGGTCATTAACCCACGTCTCAATCAATTTAAGTCAATTCCAAAAACTGTCAGAGGTGGGTACGAAATTGTCTGTCAGCTTCATACATTTACGATGTGGGGGGGAAAAACCCTGAGAATCGTGTTTAAAATTGGGATTCATTTCCTTGAGCTACATAAAGAGAAGTTGGCTCATTTTCTTTATAGTAATTGCCACAATTTTCCTAGTAGTTCCCTCTTTGTTGTCTGGCTCTCCCTGAAAGTAAGCTTTGTGAGCACAAGGACTAGGTTGGTCTTGTTTATCACTGTTTTCCCAAGACTTGGCACTGCCATGGCACATGGTTTGTTTTTTGAAAATATCTTTGAAAGAATACATTTTGAAAATGAAGGGAAATAGCAATCGCATCAGGCTATCTGCTCCTGATAAAGTTCTCTTTAAAAGAGAGAACTGAATGATAAGGTTAGAGGTCTACTAACTCCTCATGATTCTACCAGTGATTAAAAGCCAGTAGTTTCATTATTTTTTTCTGTCCTCTGGTTTCCAGAACTTAATTCTGTCTTGTAAATTGAGGTCAGAAAACTGGTAGAAAATTGAATTCCTCCAGGCTGTTTCTCCATTTGGAGACTAGAGCCACCATCAGCAATGTCTTAATGAATCTCTACTCTATTAAATTGTTATTTGGTCCTGAAGCAGGTCATTTGTAGCCCCTCTTCCTCAGAACAGAAGGTAGGCTGCAGAAAAGAAAGGGAACACTCAGACAAGGCAGAACGATATTAAGAGGTACTCTCCAACTGTGGATCCACATTTAATTAACTCTTTCTGAACAAAGAGCGATCAGATAACAGGCTCACACTGTCAAGGGAGGTTGGAGGCGGTGGAAAATTCCTGCAAAGGACTGTCCAGAGATGGACGTGGTGAGACATCCAGGGATGGTGCATCTGTTTGGAGAACTGGGTCCCTTGCTGCTGGGAGCCTGGAGAATGCAAACTTCTTGAGTCAACTCAATTCAGGTGGGAACGAACCCATCTTTGACCCATCACTCAGTTGCTGTGCTGTCTCATGCCCCCATCATGTTTTATTGCCTTCTCTAGACTGGCCTCCCTGCCTTCATTCTCAAGCCCTGCTCCCCTTTGCAATCTAAAAAGAATAATTATTTAATGAGCTTCAATTACATCCAGATACTCTAAGCACATTACATGGATTAACTTGTTTACTCCTTACAACAAGCCAGTGGGGTAGATAGGGTTATCATCCTCATTTTGTAGAGGAGGAAACAGGGATTTAGGGAAAAGAAATGGTTTGCCCAAGGTCCCATATACTAGTCAATGGCAGAACAAGCTTCTAGCCCCGGGCAGCCTGATTCCAAAGACAATGATGTTCACCTTGCTGTCCTGCTTCTAGCCAACACCCAAGTTGTCTCTCTGAAGCCTGGATCTGACCATATCCCTCTCGTTAGTCTTCTGTGATTCTCTGCTGCTCAGCTGATGAAGTCCAACTCCATTTCCTAGTAAGTTTCTAGACTAGGCTTGAATCTGCCTCCACCATCTCTGACTCCCTGACACTCTCCCCAATGCACTCAACTTTCCATCCCCTCTAGACTTTTTACTGTTTCTTTTCTTTCTTTCTTTTTTTTTTTTTTTTGAGAGAGAGAGAGCACAAGTGGTGGGGGGTAGGGCAGAGGGAGAGCAAGAGAGAGAGAATCTTCAGCAGGCTCCATGCCTGCCACATTCACATTTGGGGGAGAGGGAATTCTACTAACATCCAGTGAGTAGAGGCCAGGGATGCCACCAGATATCACATATATAGTCCCATCCAACAAAGAATTATCCAGCTCCAAATGTTAATATTGCTGAGGTTGAGAAACTGGCTTATCCTAGAGCCTGCTCATAGCAAACAAAGTGACTGATGTGTCTGTTAGAACAAATACAGCTCCGAACTTCAGTTGTGATGAGTGTTTATTTTAAAGGACCTAGGCTCCATCCTTGAGAATCCAATCAGAAAGTCCAGACACAATCAAAAATCTTAAAGTCCCAGGAATCTGGCATGGAAAAAAATCTGAGACATGCATTTCTTCAGTGTTTGGCTAATCTGGGCTTTTAAAAATCAACACTGTTTGACATAGACAGGATACCTGGTATGGCAGAAAATACAAATGAGCTCCATTCAGAAGAGAGGTTAATTTTTTTTCCAGAGCTATTTTGGGGAGGAAGGTGGGGAGAATTATCAGAGATATAGGAGTGACTGAGGAGTGTGAGTTTATGGTTGTATTCCAGAATATACTGGAGAGTGCTTCAGATGGAAAGTGTGGAATAATGCATGTGTCTAAAGAAGCAAAGGCTGTGTTTTGTTGAGATATTTTGAACAGAATATTGAGAAAACCCTGATCTAGGGAAAGGAAGATTGCAGCTAATCATGAAGGATCGAGGCCCAACAGAAAGGACTTAGGAATATTTCTTGAGTAAGAAAATGAACTAATGAGAATAATGCAAAAATTTTTCCTGGGTGGCTATCTATCACTTCTTATCCAGACTAGGACACTCTTGAAAATGAAGGAGGGACTGTGCATAATTAACAGGGATTAATTGACATGACAGGCATAAACTGAGACGGTCCCAGGAAAATTAAAACTTTTGACAATTTTACGTAAATATTCTAATTATTGTACTTAGGCCACAGGTAGCGTAGACGTGGCATGCACACCACCATTCCTTCCTTCTATGCCGGTAGCAGACATTACTAATCCATTACAGTAGTCTTCCCCTCTAAATCAGTGTGTGGTCTTGAAATCATTCTCATTAGAGCATCGCCACTCTTCTCTACAAATTGACAGGCACTGGCATAAGTGATCAGACTCCAGCTGTGGGTGAGGACCCATTTTTACACTCCACTCAGTTCCACGTGTCTTCATTCTCCCACCATTTTTGTCCTTACTGGAATTCACATTCTCAGGAATCTAGAATTCTACCTTTAGTAATTAAGATTATTGATTATTAGATACCTTTTAAATTAATTAATTAAATAATATGTAAGTCAAGTTATTTTATTATAAAATAAATTCTGAATTAAATTCAGGTTCCTAGGGAGGCAAAGCCTGAGACACAATAGTCCTTTTATTTTCTTTTTAAAGTTTTTATTTAAATTCCAGTTAGTTAACATACAGTGTTATATTAGTTTCAGGTGTACAATAAGTGATTCAACACTTCCATTTGTCATCCAGCACTCATCATGACAAGTATGCTCCTTAATCCCCAACACTTATTTCACCCATCCCCCCACCCACCTCCCCTCTGGTGACCATCATTTTGTTCTCTATAGTTAAGAGTCTGTTTCTTGGTTTGCCTCTTTTTTTTTCCCTATGACTGTTTTGTTTCTTAAATTCCACATGAGTGATATCATACGGTATTTGTCTTTCTCTGACTGACTTATTTTGCTTGGCATAATACTCTCTAGCCCCATCCACATCGTTGTAGTTCCTTTAGACATAACCTTGCAGAATTACTTGAATATCTTGTTGTGTGTGTTTTAATGCTATATGATATTTTATCAATTTGATATCTAGGGTCAATTAGGCATGAATATTAAATATGTTTTTCAGTTAATGGTTAATAAAACAAAACCATCGGGTGAATTTCTGCTTGCTGCAAGTTGTAAGGTTTGATTAACATGGCCATTTTTCTGAGGAGCCATTCTGGTTTCTATCTTGGCAAATACATCAGATAATTTCAACAGGCTTGACTAGTAGTTACTAAACTGAGTGGGATGAACTAAGAACAATGATTGAGGGACACCTGGGTGGCTCAGTCGGTTAAGCGTCTGCTTTCAGCTCAGGTCATGATCCCAGGGTCCTGGGATCGAGTCCCGCATCGGGCTCCCTGCTCCGCGGGGAGCCTGCTTCTCCCTCTGCCTCTGCCTCTCTCTATCTCTCATGAATAAATAAATAAAATCTTTAAAAAAAAAAGAACAATGATTGATGGGCTGAAAGCTATAAGCAATTAAGAGACCCATCTCCCTCAATGAATATTAATGTTTAACCATTGAGGACATGGGGGGGCAAGGTCAGGGGGTGTGGTTGGAGCTTTTCAACCATAACAGAGATCAGTTATTTGGAAATAAGACTGACTCAAAGTATCTGCCTTGTTTAATATAATACATGTGCAAGTTGCTGAAGATTGATCTCTAATTCCATAATCTTTCCTGTAAATTGCTATGGGGGAACCCTTTGTGATGTGTGCCCTGCAATCTAACCTCAGACCTCAAAATTGGCCCTTAACTGAATTCTTACCAGTGTTAGAAGCTTTGTATTGTTCAACAGTAAACATATTTGTTATGTATTTGATGTACCCAAGGTTATTCATTATAAATTAAATATTCATTGCAAACTAAAATACCATTTCAGATGTAAAACATTTAACTCTCTTTCTCAGATTGATGGCCTGTGAGTTGTATCCAGGCTACAGATGTGTTTATTTGGCCCCATAATATTTTAAATTATGTTCTAAAGCTTGCAACTACTAAAAAAAATCTAAAAATCAGGAATTTTTGCATTTTTTAAAGCACATTTTATAAATGAAAAAAAAAAAAAAAAACCAAAGCCCTCCCACTCTGAAAAGTAGACTATTTAGCAGCACTGGGTATCCATTCCTGTGAAGATACAGGGTATTTTTCAGTTGTACCTAACCATCCTCATTTATTATGTTTCCTTCCTGGCCCCTCGAGGTATTTAAGTGTGCAACTCATGCTTTAGCTTAATAAGTCAATCACAAAGGAATCAACCATGAAATTGAAGATGTAGTCACCCAAGAGTATATTTTAATTTAAATTTAACATTAGCCAATGCTTCAGGCTAATGATGAACATTATCCAGCTGTTCCAACACAAACCCACAGACACACATGCACACAGAGTTTCAGAACAAGTTCTACTCATTCAACCAAATACATATTTGCTAAGTACCTACTATGTGCCAGAAATGATGTTGGGTGTTTTGATAACAACATTAACTTCATCCTTGCTCTCAAAAAGCCCAGAGATAAGCAGGACAAATACACAAGCTAACAGAAAATTGCAACACAGTGAACTGCTGGATTGGGGGATGTATTATGGAAACTCTGATGTGAGGCACATTCCCCAGATTTTTAAAATGTACCTTATACACTGTCAGTCTAGAAGGCAGAGGTAGGTTGAATATGTTTATAAGTTCACAATTGCCTTGTTCTTTTGGATTTAAATTTGTTTTTAGAATTGATAACAGTAAGAGGAAAGCTATAAGTGACTCACTCAAGACCAACTGGTTTATACCAGGGGCAGGACTAGAACTCAGCAGCTGGGCAATTTTATTTTTTTCAGGAGAGATTTCCACCCACTGGCTTGAAAAGTGGGTCACGCCATTGCTGATAGATATGAAAAATATTATCAGGAAAGATTTGCTTCAGGTCACTGCTACATAATATCTCCTGGCTTCAAACAATGGGCTGAAAGATATTTCTGTCTTGTGGGCATTCATCTAGAATACCTGGACTAAATGATGATTATTTGTGTGGGTTGGGGTCAGTCTTAATGCAACAGCACAAGATCATTATAGTGAAATGAAGGGCTTGGAGGAGGCTCTCATGGTCATCCTGATCCAATTTGTGTTTGACAAAATACTGAATGGGACAGCTAATCCCCAGAATGCAAGAATCAAATTGAGAAAGATCTCACTAGACTGGAACACTGGGCACAAGCCAAAAGATGAGCATTAACAGGGATAAATATTGCTTTAAAAAAATCAATTGGTCAGGTACAGTATGAAGAGGATCAGGCTAGTCTGTGGTTCCCGTGAGAAAGATCCAGATGTCTTAGAGGCTCATGTCTGCCAAAAGAGATGCTATGCCATAAAAAGATGCTAATGGAGAAAACTCTTCTAGTTAATAAATAACAAAATTACTACTAAAAACAGGCTCCCGATAAATAAACAAAGAGCAAAGTTCGAACTCAAATTGATTAAAGGAACATGAAGAATTTATTGGATCATGTACCTAAAAGTCCAAGAGAGAACTCCAAATGGTAGTCACTTTGTAATGTGTAACAAACAACATCTAAATTTCAGTGGCTTTCAAAAACAAAAGTTAATTTTTAATTTTTCTTTCTCATAGGTGTATGGGGCAGCCGCATTTGGACCGATAGAGGTTGGGTTTGGCTGGGCCAGACTGAACTCAGGACTTCCAGTTAGTTTTGCCTGCTCCATGGGTCTTCAGTCTGAGGCCCAGCCAAAGAGGCTGTGGCACCTTGGAGGTGATCATTTCAAGACTGATCACAGGAGCTCACAAGGGGTGAGTAGAAATAGGCATGCTTTAGGGTCTGTGCTGGAAACTGGAAACCATCACTCCTTCCCACATTCCACTGGCCAAGCCCAGTCAACTGAATAGCCCAACATCAGCAGAGTTGGGAAATCTAATCTACCCCATTTATTAGGAGGTATTGTGGTTGCATGATAAAGGACATGGATGTGTAATTCTAATGCAGAGAGAGAGATACAATTTTCCACATTCCATATTCTGGCTTCAGTACGCCTGGATTCAGAAATGCAAATAATGCCAAAAGGAATCATTTCTTTCATCTCTCTGCTTTATTGACTTTGAGTACTAAAACCCATCTATACTCATAGCTTACCATCTGCATTAACATAACTTTACTATTTCACTGTATCCATCAACATAATTTTACTGTTCCAGGAAACACTTGCCCAGCAAGATAAAAGTTGTGAATAACTTTATTGTTTGTCCAAGGAACTTCACAAAAGACCCATCAATTCTTCAATAGAAAGCATTAAACAATAGTTTATACCCAAGACTCTTTGAACCCCTCATCTCAAATTTCTGATCTTGTTCTGTCTACCAATCCAAAACTATTATATCATAATCCTTACTAATTTTTAAAAAGATTTATTTATTTATTTGAGAGAGAGAAGTAGGGGCAGGGGGTGAATGAGAAGCAGAATCTCAAGTAGGCTTGACTCCCAGCACAGAGCCTGATGCAGATCTCAATCTCAGGACCCTGAGATCATGATCTGAGCTGAAATCAAGAGTCAGATGCTTAACTGACTGAGCCACCCTCTACTAATTCTAATTAGTAAGTTGCCCCCTTACTAATTCTAACATTAGGGACTCACCTTATATGGGCTTCAAAATCTCAATAAATATCTCATTTTTGTCCTCACTCCTCTGAGATGCTACTAAGATTCTATCAAGGTAGTGTTTTCCTTTATAGTCATAAAAATCAGCTTATCTCTATCTTATCTGCAGGTTGTTTTGGTGATATTTTGGGGAACCAGCATTCAGTAGCCTCATTCTAAGGATATCACCACAAGGCTGCAAAAGGTGTCACCAGCTCCTTTAGATTTATGTTATAAAAGCTGAGCATCCCTACAAGAAAAGACAATTTCTTGGTAGCTACAGAAAATGTCCAAGGTAAGGCTGTGATTGTCCCAGGCAAACCACATGCCCAACCGTAAACCAGTCAGATCTAGCAGGTCATTGTGCTCTGGTGGGCTACACCCCAATCTCTTGGCTACTGCTGGAAATGAGAATGGAGTGAACCCCTCCTGAGCCACATGGATTGAGAGCAGAGCAGGTGTGGTTCCCCAGAGGACAATGGAGCATCTGATACCAGAAGAAGGGGGAATAAATGTTGAGAAGACATAAATGACAGATATTTGCTCAACTATTTTAGCCAATAGATATTACTGGGTCCCACACAAGAGGAGAAAAGCCTTCTTGCACTACTTAATATTGATCTCTACAAACTGTTGTATATCCAGAAGAGAGAGTGATAACAGAATGGGATGGGCACCAATTTAATACTGAAAACTGCATAGTTTATCTAGAACAAGAAGCCTTGAAAGTTTGTCATGTATAAAAGTGAATAAAACTGATTCACACTTGATTCAATTCAATTAAACCCACAAAAATTGGGGCTGAATTATGTTATGGACTGAATGTGAATACCCATCCCACCCCCCAACCCCCCCACCCCTGCCAAATTCATATGTTGAAGCCCTAACCCCCCAGTGTGACTGTACTTGGAGTAAGGAAGTAATTAAGGTTAAATGAGGTCATAAAGGAGAGGCCCCGATACAATAAGACTAGTGTCCTTCATGGAAAGAGACACCAGGGAGCGCTCTCTCTCTCTCTCTCTTTCTCTCTGTGTATACACATTGAGGAAACACCAGGTGAGGACATAGTGAGATTGCAGTTTTCTGGAAGCCAGGAAGAGAGTTATCACCAGAAATGAATCATAGGAGCCTTGATCTTGGGACTTCTACCCTCCAGAACTGCGAGAAAATAAATTTCTGTTGTTTAAGCCATCCAGTCCAGGCCATTTTGTTCTGGCAGCCTGAGCTGACGAATACAAGCATTAGTTTGCTACATAGTGTTCTGTGATTTCAGTAGGTAGGTGGCAACTTCTCCACCAGATCTTGACCATGGCAAAAATCCTATGCCAGCTACTGAGTTAGATATTAGAGCATCATCACAAAAGAGGCTCTGACCATACGGACTGATGAGAAAAAATACCCAGAATTTAGGGACGCCTGGGTGGCTCAGTCGGTTGGGCATCTGCCTTCAACTCAGGTCATGATCCCAGGGTCCTGGGATCGAGTCCCACATTGGGCACCCTGCTCAGCGGGGAGCCTGCTTCTCCCTCTCCCACTCCCTCTTCTTTGTGTGCTCTGTCTCTCTCTGGCAAATAAATAAATAAAATCTTTAAAAAAAAAAAAAGAAAGAAAGAAAAATATCCAAAATTCAGAAATAAGGACAAAAAATAAATACTATAGCATCTCATGTAGATATCATGTTACAGCACTAACAGTTCTGCTCACTCAAGATTTATCCAATTCTTTTAGAGAACGTATCTGTATTGACTTTGCTTTTTATTCTTTGGAGATCAAATACTGTAAAGTTGCATGTCATCTTACAGATTTCTATGCAAGGGAAAAGATAGCCTTAAAGATTACAGTCCTACTGTCCTATAGGACATGACTCCATTTTATCTAACTAGCAATCTTATTCTAATTTCTTCTTTCCAAAAAGCCTATAAATATCTAGTTCTTCAAAATGTTCCTTGAATAAGTTTTACCTTTTTACTGATTCTTTCATTGAACAGTCGAATAAAAATCCTGACCTGTGCTCAATTTATATTTGTATGAAAGTCATGTTTTCGACTTTTTGAAAATTATTATTTGATAGAGCCTTCTAGATGACTAGGAGAGAGTCATTAAAACAAATTGCAATTGGGACAGGGAGGGATTAAGGAAAGGTAGCCACAGTGCACCATGGAACCAGAAGGATTTAGCCTAGCCTAAAGGATTGGGAATGGCTCCCAAAAAAGAGACGTTTCTTGAAGCATGAGTAGGGATTAGTCAAGTGAAGGAACAATAAGGGGATAAGGTCTGCAAAGGCCCAAGGTCATCAGTGAAAGAGAGGAGGTGGATAGAATCAATAGGGGAGAAGCCATAAGAAGCATATTTTTTATCAGAGGGGTTGGAACCAGAGTTCTAGGCCTTCCAAGGATGTCAAAATTCCCAAAAGGTGAACAGAAAGGGAGCTCATGTCCCTCACCTCTGATCAGGCTTGCACATGGCTTTGGATTCTAGGTAAGCTGTCAAATGACTCCCACAGAAAAAAAAAATAGCTCAGAGGCTCATCCTTGGGACTCACAGTTCAGCTTCAGACAGCAGGAAACAATTCCCTTCTCCTCACCCACTGTGGAACCCTGGAGAGGAGGAAGGAAGCACTTTCCATAAGACCAACCGAAGAGAGAGCTTTCCCAAGCCTGTGTTACACAGAGGCCTAATTAAATCTACATCCATGAAAGGGAGTGGCAGCCAAGTGGGCTCGTTCTGATTCCAGCTCTGCTTTGCAGATGAGGGTTTTTCCATAATGAGCCCAAACCACTTCTCATTTGGTTGCAAATTTCAGAAGCCAGGAGGGAAATAAAATGTGGGGCTTGTGTTGCCAGGATATTAAGCCACTCATCATAAAACAAGATAACTAGAATGTGGTAGATAGAAGACAACGTTTCATCGAGCCTGGCTGGGCCCTGACTTCCTGCGCTGGCTGGGCACAGGAAGGTCTTTGTCAGGAAGTTTTGACCTGGAGGACTGTAAGGCAAAGTGCTTTGTTCGGCCAGCAACCAACCCAAGCAATGGCAGCCACATAGAAGAGTCGTTTCTCTTTGGATTTTTGACACTGGTCAAAATACTGCAGACTTTGGAGACATGCAGACCTGGGTTTGTATCCTGGCTCTCACTTACTAGCTCTGTGGCCTTACATAAGTAGACTCAACTTCTTCGTCTCTATTAGGGGATAACAACAGTCCTTACCTCAAGGGGCTACTCCTAGTATGAAGTAAGTCAATGCTTGCAAAATGCCTGGTCCAGGGTCTGACATGGAGCAAGTGTTTTCCCCCATTATTATAACTACAGAAATAATCCTGATGATGATGATGGTGGTCATCAAGGCCTGTCTGTAATTTCTATTATAAAAATTTGACTTAAAAAAAAATTTTGACTTCAAACCCTAGTCTTTTTTTCTATTGCAAGTTTCATCTTCAGCCCGTTTTAAGGAGTATGTCAATATACTAGGGAAAAACACAAAGAGTTTTGAGGTCCGTCATTCCACTCTGAGGACCAGGGGGGGTTCAAATGAAGAGATGGGCAATCAACCCATCTTGGTTTGCTTGGGCCCTTCCTGGTTTTAGCACAAAAAGTCCCATATCCTGGGAAACCCCATGGTTCTGGGCCAACCAGGACATTTGGACACCTTATTTATAGGACTGACTCAGGTTGCACAGTGAGTCATAGAACCAGAACGTAACTCCAGGTCTCCTGTCACCCAGCCTGGAAGGTGGGCATAGCAGAGGTTAGCTCCAACACCTTGTCCTGCGGGTGGGCTGAAGAGGTGCACATATGAAAGAAGCTCCTATTTATAAACTTGAGGGCACGGATTTTTGCAACGGGTACTACCAATGAATGAAGCAGGCCAGGGGAGCCTTGCAGCAAACTACACAGTGCTTTCGAAGTGGGTAGCAGGTATTTCACAACAGCCAAGGGTTGCTCTGTGGGAATGTGAGCCCAGTATTGCCAGATAGACTGATGATCCAAGAGATGGCAGATATCCAAATTTTTAAAAATGTGAAATCCCCAGTTTCAAATGTTAGCAACCAATTCCACCAAAACAAATGAACAAACAAAAAACCTGCATGGGCCCATCAAAATATATTCATGGGCCAAACGAGATGTACCAGCCCTCAGTTTACAACCCTGACCTAGACCATGCTTTTCTTCACTTCCAGGCCTTTCACACACTGGTCCTTCTGCTGGTACCCCATTTCCTACCCTTAGCTCTTCAGATTCACCCCAGATGTCATAGGCTATGGATCAACCACACGCTCCTGGTTTTCCCACCACTATATGGAAAGAGTCCCAGGGCTCTGTCCTTGGATGACTACTTGTCTATCTCTCTTCATTTCCTTGTTCATTCATCCTCATGTCTTCAAACATCATCTCCAAGCTAATGACTCCCAAATTTTATTACCACTCTGAAACTCTCTGCTGAACATGAGACCCATATCTTCGACTACCTTCTCGACATCCATTCTTGATGCTTCGTAGGCATTTAAAACTCAATACGTCCAAAGCTGGACTTTTGATTATGTAATTACAAATGTGTCCCTTCCCAATCCCAGACCAAAACTGGAGCCTTCCAGAATCCAAATTCTCAACCCTCTCCTGGCATCACCTTGGTCCAAGCAACCATCATTTATCATTTATCACATTTATCAGAATCACAGGCTCCACACTGGTCACTTGGCTTCTAAACCCCACAGTGTCCAACAATTTGCCATTCACCTCTGACTCTCCTTCACCTCTGACCACAAGTCCTAAGGACCACCTCGCTATTATCACCAACTCTTTGCACATGCTGCTTTATCAGTCAAAATGCTTTCCTCCAGATATTTGTGTGGTTCATTCCCTTTGCTCTTCTCACATCTTCACTCAAATGTCACCTTCATGGTAAGTATAGCTTTGAAAATCCAAATTTTCAATTGCCACCCTACCCATCACCATCGCCAGCACCCAGCAAACCCCACCCTGACCCCAGGACACTCCTGTTCCTTTCCCTGGCTTTATTTTCTCCTTAGCTTTTACCATCATCTAACATTCTATATATTTTACTTTTCTGGTTTGGGGCTATCTGACTTTTCTCCCACTAGCTCCTAGAGAACAAAGATTTGTGATTATTTTTTTTTCACTTCTCTATTTTCAGAACCTAAAACAATACCTAACACATAGTAAATGCTCAATAAATATTTGTTGAATGTATGAGTCAGATAACCGAGATCCAAAGGATTGGCTGTCCTTTAGGAACTATCATGGAAATTTGAATAAATCAGAATAAATCAGAATAAAAGCCAAAATAATAAATGAACTCAAAAGAAAAATAATTAAGCGGAGGGAAAAATATTTTTGTAACACTAATGACAGAGATAGGATTGATTTCTTTTGTTGAATAAGTGCTCCTTCAAAGAAATAAAAGATGACCAATATCCCAGGGGAAAACTCAGCAAAGGACACAAGATAACAGTTGGGGGAGGGGGAGTAATCAAATGACTCATTAGCATATGAAAAGATACCTGTCTCATAATTAAAGAAATGCAAATTGAAATAGCAGTGAGACATTAAGTTTTGCCTAACGGGCTGGAAAATAGAAAGATATTTATTATATACAATGTTAGCAAGAACTTGAGTAAATGGTGAGTGTGCAGATCAGGGAAGCCTCTGTGAAGGCAATTTAGTCACTAATATGCAAACTGTTAAGACACAAATCCTATGATCTACCAAGAATTTATCCTGCACTTTTCTTTGCAGAAATGCACTAAGATATATGCACAGAGAAGTCCATAGCAGTGTTGCTCATAAAAGAGAAAGACTGGAAACAACCTAATTCACCAAAAGTAATTGTTGTTAAATTATGAAGCAGGTCAGGACTCTATTTTATAGATGACAGTATACACCTATTTGGGGGGGGGGGAATGGTTAGGTAGATCTGAATTATTTATATGGAAATAGGAAGTGAAAAATGGAAGATGCACAACAGGGTGCTTCATTTTATCCCTTTTGTATTAAAGAAAAAAAAAAAAGGATACGCTTGTACCTGCATAGAAAATTTACGAAAAATATACAAGAAACCATTAACACTGGTTCTCCCTAGGAAGGGTAATGAGAGGTTGGAGGAAGACTTTGACTTCATTTATATATTTTCAAAATACTTAAACATTTTGGGGGGGCAGTTGGGTGGCTCAATCAGTTAAGTGCCTGCCTTCGGTTAAGTGCCTGCCTTTGGCTAAGGTCATGATCTCAGGGTGCTGGGACCCAGCCCTGCACTGGGCTCCATGCTCAGTGGGGAGACTGCTTCTCCCTCTCCCCCTGCCCCTTCCCCCTGCTCATTCTCTCTCTCCCTCTCTCTTTCAAATAATAAATAAAATCTTTAAAAATATATTTAAACATTTTTTTGTATTTACTTTTTTAATAAAAATTGTGTTTTAATAAAACACCATTTCCCCAAAATATACATTGAGTATTTTAAGATACACATCGTAGGACCAGTAGGAGATTGCCTGTTAGATCACAGGCCCCCCATTCCTCCACCCCAAATGCGAATTTTGCTGCTTCTTGCCATCTTAACCTATGTATGAATCAGAATGAGAGTTCTCTTACATCATTCAATTCAGACAATGGTGCCTTCAGACCTGCAGACCACAAAGATAATTACATTGTGATGGCATTTTCTCTCTCCTTGGTCTCAGTCCTCAGTACAGACTTTTGGAGAAAGAAAAAATTATGGAAAGCTTTTATTCCTGACTTTGAAATGTGGCATAAAAGCCCTATAACTACCTGGAAAAATGAAGAGTAATGCAGGTGGAAAACTTCAGGTCCAGGAATAACTTGTTCTTTAGGCTTGGGAATAACGTGCTTTGCATAATAACAGCTTCTAATTAGGATATGTTTTTGGGGGGTTTTTTTGAGTTTTTTTTGGTACCTCTTGACCACCTTCAGCCATTTTGCCCACCCCCCTCAACCACCACCTCTGGCAACCACCAATCTGTTCTCTGTATCTATGAGTTTGTTTATTTTTTAGATTCTAAACACAAGATCACACAGTATTTGTCTTTCTTTGTCTGACTTACTTCACTTAGCATAATGCCCTCAGGGTCCATCCAGTGTTGCTGCAAATGGCAGGATTTCTTTTTTTAAGGTTAATAATATTCCATTGTACGTATACACCACATTTTCTTTATTTATCTGTTGATAAACACTTAGGTTGTTTCCACATCTTGGCTATTGTGAATAATGCTGCAATGAACATGGGAGGGGTGTGCAGATATCTTTTAAGACAGTGAGTTTATTTCCTTTGGATAAATACCCAGAAATGGGATTACTGGATCATGTGGTAGTTCTATTTTTAATTTTCTGAGGAGCTTCCATATTGTTTTTAGAATGTATTTAGAATATGGGCAAGACCATACAAAATAAAACAAAACAGGGGCGCCTGGGTGGCTCAGTCATTAAGCGTCTGCCTTCGGCTCGGGTCATGATCCTGGGGTCCTGGGATCAAGTCCCACATCGGGCTCCCTGCTCAGCAGGAAGCCTGCCTCTCCCTCTCCCACTCCCCCTGCTTGTGTTCCTGCTCTAGCTATCTCTCTCTCTGTCAAATAAATAAATAAAATCTTTAAAAAAACAAAAAACAAAAAACAAAAAAAAAAGTCATCCTTCTCACTTCGGTATTGAAAATCCAAGATTACATGTTAAGACAATGCCTTTTATTTAGCTTACTTATGTTTATGCTAATGTATATCAATTTGAGAATGCCTTATGCCTCATCTAGATCTTTTATGCAGAAGTCAGGTTTACATCCATGGTCAGTGACTAAAATTTCAACACTTGGAAGCACTGGGGGAAAAATGATGATGGTGGTACATAGAGTTATAAATAGAAGTAGAAGAAGTAGAAATAGTAGAAGTGAAAATAGTAGACATAGCAGAAATAGTAGTAGTAGGTAGAATAGAAATAAAGGAAAAAGTTGATGTAAAAGAGGCCAATGTAGTAGTGACAGAGATTCTCTCATTGACCAAACTCTGCTCAGGCGCCCCTGAACTCTTTCCCTACTAGGCCTGACTTTTGGACTCCAATGTTTGTCTCTGCATTGTCCAATATTAACAAGAATTCTACTAGTTGGTTTAGCCAGAATTTCCCATCCTCCATACCTGATCACCCTTCAGTGTTTAACCATGTTCCTCATCCTCTACCATCCTCCAGGTGATGTCTGATTACCTTGGCCTGTCTTCAGCAAGAATCTTGTTTGATTGGCTTAGGCAGAATCCTCCTTACCCTCAAGGTTTTTTCTTAATAATTTCCCATCTGTTGACCTCCCCCCTTGTTCCTTGGTTATAAATTCCCACTTGCCCATGCTGTATTCAGTATTAAGTCCAATCTCTCTCCCCCATGGCAAGACCCCATTCCTACACCTATCATGATGACCCTTTCCATTACACCATGAGTGTCATGAAGACAAGGACCTGTGTGTCTTGCTTCTTGCCTATCACCCACCATCTAACACTATTCTCTCTCTCTTTTTCAACCTTCTACCCCCTTTCCAAATGCCTTTCATGACTTTGCTTTCCTTGAAACAACCACACATATGGCTATTTAAACTAATTAAATTTTTTTAAAAAACTTAAAACTCAGTTCTTTATTTGCACTACTCACATTTCAAGGACTCAAAGCCACATGGGGCTAGTGGCAACTGGTTTGGACTGAATACATCTACAGCATTTCCATCACCACAGAAAGTTCTATCGGACAGACTGGAACAGACCATTTCAATACATTCTAAGTTTTCTGAGATTTGAGTTCTCATTTGAGACTTTGCCAACACTGATCCCAAGATGGACTTGGATGATTTGCTTCTCCTAATGTTCAGAATCACCCAGCAAGATCCATTTGGACCAAAGGAAGACATTAATGGCATCCCATGAGGACCACCAAGTCTCATTTCTGTACAGATAGTACTTTGAGTGGTTTGGGATGGTAGCACAGTGTAACCTCTATGTGGTTCCTGGAATCCCCAAAGCCCGGCCTCTTCCTCCACAGTCATCTGTCTCTCCATGGAAGGGATGTTGCATCCATGTGGGAAAGGAGAAGAAAGGAGGCTGTGTGGTGGTGTTATTGCCATGAAGACTCTTGATGTCTCTCCTGATTCCCCAAATGTAGCAGGGACTGAGTGAGCAGTGACAAGTGGCTTCTTTGAAGCCGATCATCCCCATTTTAATTATTTGATCCATCGGAGTGCAGTGATTTGACGGGTTTAAGCTCAGGATCTTTCTAGGCAGCCAAAGTTCAATTAGGGAACATTAACTGTTCCCCAGTTACATGAGAGGCTCTGAAATTCCACTGAAACTCAAATTATACTTGGGTGGAAATCTGCAAGTGTCAGGCTTGAAGATTCATAAGCATAAACAAAAGGGAGAGGAAGATTTGGGAAGAAAAGTGGATGAGGAACAGAAATGGAGAATACAAGAGAGAATACATCCAGCCAGAAAAAAAAATGACTCACAAAAGTAGTCCTTAGGGATTTAAAAATTGGATTTACTGCTTCAACAAGCAGTTGTTAAGGAGCAAAAAATGTTCTATGTTAAGTGCTCTGGAGAACATAGAAGAGAGAGCTCCGGTGTTTTCCTCAGACAGATCTGACTTAAAATCCTAGACCTTCTGTGGGATACTATGAAACTATGCAGCCTCACTATGCTTCCAAGTTCGATGGTGTCTACCTCAAATTACCACTGTGAAGAGTAAATGAGAGAAGGTAATAGATGTGGAGCTCCTAGCATGCATCTGGAAAAGAGTAGGGTCCTAACTAAAGATAGGATGTGAATGGACTTGCCCAGTAAGTACAAAGAGAGAAGAAACAGGGGCCCATGTTCAAGCCCCGAGAAGGTCAACATTCCTTGAAAAGAAAGGTGGGAGAAGAGGAGGCAAAGGCTACTGGAACAGCCAGATAGAGCACAGAAAAACCAGCACTCTTGAAGCCAAGGAAAGAGATTGTTTCAAGATGCTCACAAAAGATAAGGAAAAACTGGGGCACCTGGGTGGCTCAGTTGGTTAAGCGACTGCCTTCGGCTCAGGTCATGATCCTGGAGTCCCGGGATCGAGTCCCACGTCGGGCTCCCTGCTCGGCGGGGAGTCTGCTTCTCCCTCTGACCCTCCTCCCTCTCATGCTCTCTCTATCTCATTCTCTCTCTCAAATGAATAAATAAAAAATCTTTAAAAAAAAAAAAGATAAGGAAAAACAAGGACTGAAAATGTCCATTCATAACCAGGTGTGGCCATTAAAAATGAGGTGTGGCTAAAACACCAGAGGTCATAGATGTTTATGACCTATTGCTTCAAGGGAAGAAATCAGATTATAAAACATCTATGTATTCATTGATAAACGCTGCTGACTGTTTAGTTAGCTCATTCATTCAACAAATATTCACTGAGTGCCTGCTACATTCCAGGCACTATTCAAAATGCTAGCAATATGGGGGTGAGTGAGACAGGTACCCCATGGTGCTTACATCTTACTATGCATGTATTTATGTGATATTATGTGAATATGTACACATGTTTACATAGCTTTACCTTTGGTTGAAAAGGAGTATATGTGATGGATAATAAAATTGGAAAAATTCATATTTTTGCATATGTACATTGCTTATATAACAAAATATGGCAAGCTATGTCCCAAATATTATTGATGATTCATCCAAGTGGTGGGACAGTGTCTGAGTGGTTAAGAGCTCAGTTTGGGGATCAGGCAACCTAGGCCAACTTATTTTTGCTATCTACTAGCTGCTTTGCTGAGCAAGCTACTGACCCACTCAGCCTGTTTTCCTTTCTCTAAAATGGGGATAATAAGAGTCCCTACCTCATAGTGTTTTGGTGAAGAATAAAATGATATAATGCAAGTATATGCATAACTCAGTGTCTGATGCATAGCAAATGCTCAATTACTCTCTGCCATTATTTTAAATAATTGTTCAGCTTGCCTGGATATTACAATTGTTTCTATAATATGGGTGTATTCCTTTTGTAGCTAGGAAACATAATAGAATGTATTTAAAACAATGACTGTAAGTGGAGGGCAAGTAGGGGCCAGTTGGCTGGAGATTAAATGCCTGAAGAGGAAAAAAGTAAGGTCGTACTGTTATCACAATCTGATTGTGTCAAATATTAGTACTTTGTAAATTCTGCTGTTGAAGACAAATCACAGAAGGATCATATTACCAAGGATGGGAAGTGAGATAGACCACTTACATGAAAAGCCCATTTCTGGAAATGGTGTGGTGACAAGTATCCATGGAAGAAATGAGGATCACAAAACTTTCATGAGAGCCCACAAAAGACAATTCGCTTCCCCCACATCAACAGTGAATCTGTAACTCAAGCCTCTGGTTCCCATATGCCAGGACCCTTTCTATTAGACCTCACTGCTAGGGTATCACTACTTTCAAATATATTCTCTGCTGGGTTGGTTCCCTGCCTCTCATCCTAAGACCTGTATTTGCTCAATTTCTGAAGGTTACATCTCACCTTTCTATATTTAAACATCAATAAAAGGTGGGGGGGGGTCAATTAAAAAATCTGTCAATAGAAGAATCTGATAACTATGTGCTTGAAACTATGTCTTTTCAGTCTTTCCAACAAATGAAACACCATACTAATGAAAAGTCTGAGCAGGTGAGTCAGGTGGCCCCAAGTGTACTTGCATAAGAGGTTCCTGAGTTATAATTTATTCAAATAGCCCTGGGAGGGTGGTTGTGTCAATTTCCCTCCTACTGCAGAAATTTTTTCTAAGACATCTCTGAAGGCTAGTAATTGAGCTGCTCATTGAGCTACTATTTATTTAGCAACTATCCTTACTAGACACTGAGTTGTGATCTATTCTCCAGACAGCATGCGGAGTGATCCTTGTGAAACCTGAATCAGGTCTCACTCCCCTCCGATAGCTTCCCATCACATTTGGGATACAATCCACATTCATTCCCTAGCTTACAAAGAAGGGCACCATGGTTGCCTCTCTGACCACATCTCCTTCCACTCTCCCTCATCTATGACCCTCCAACCTCTGCACCAGGACACTCCACCATTTCCTTTCACTCTCCCTCATCGATGACATTCCACTTCATTTTTAAGGGTCAAGGGGAAGACCCCTGAAAGTCTTCCAGGCCTTTAAATATGCCGGTTTATTTCCTGCTGGGGTTTCTATACTAGCTATTCCTTCTGCCTGGAATGCTTCCCATCCAGGTCAGTGCATTGGCAGCTCACCCCTGTCATTCCCATCTCAGTTCAACTGCCCCCTCCTCTCAAAGGACCTTCCTTGATACCTGACCTAAAATAAGACCTTCCCTGGGCGCCTGGGTGGCTCAGTTGGTTAAGTGACTGCCTTCGGCTCAGGTCATGATCCTGGAGTCCCGGGATCGAGTCCCGCATCGGGCTCCCTGCTCAGCAGGGAGTCTGCTTCTCCCTCTGACCCTCCCCCCTCTCATGCTCTATCTCATTCTCTCTCTCAAATAAATAAATAAATAAATAATTTTTAAAAATAAAATAAGACCTTCCCTGGTCACCCTCTGCCCCACCTCTCCTGTTCTATTACTTCATATTCTAATCACTACCAGGAATTACCTTGTATTTCAAATCGTGTTCCCCAGAAGCAAAGCCTAGGGACTTTTGTGCAACTGACTGGCTCACTAAGGGAGTGTTATCGGGAGAAACTTGTAAGGGGGGGTGCAGGAAGTAGGATAGGACATGAAAAGCCTGAGCAAAGATGTAGTTCAGGTGACACGTAGTAGCCTCAGCCCACTGGGAGCTCTGGAGCAGGAACCGCACCACGAAGTTCATCCTACCTTGAGGCAAAGGAGCTGGTCTTCTGTATCCCACTTCAGTGTGTCTGTGAGTGAGGGCGGCTCTAGTGTGGGGCATGTTAAGTTTTGAGACAATCTCAATTTTCCAATGGCAAGCCTTTGCACAAGGTTGTAGATGTGAGCTGTTAGGCTGGCAACAGCTGGGGGATGGATGCACCCACCGAGAGGCTCAGAGCAGCATACCAACACCATCTACAACATTTTGCCCCTCTATTATTTTAATTGACTTATGTGTGTCTGCCCTGCTAGACTTTAGGCTCCATGAGGGCAAAGATATCACCTGCTCTATTTACTGTGTTACTCTTTAAGACATAATAGGCACTCAATAAATATTGGTTGAATGTTCAAAGAATTAATGAGTTAAGACACTTTACTTGCTCTATCTAGCTAATCCTTACAATCACCCTGGGAGGCAGGACCTGCAAGTCTGAGTTCTTTCCAGGCTCGGATCCAAGCTTGCCCATTTGAGAGCCAATTAACCGGATAGCCTGGATATAAATAAACCATGCGGACAAACTTCTCTACAGCCTTTACCTAGAGCTTTTTTCCTTACTCTCCACTATCTCCCTCCATGCACATATGTAGGCTTTCCTTTGATTTTCAAAGTATTTATTCCCCAAACCCCAGATCTTGAGCCTAAATAATCACACAGAATCAGCACAGAATCCCTGCACTATTTTCCTTGATGCCTTGCTTTGTTCCCACACAAGTTAAGAATATTTTGAAAATAAACACTGGTTGTCATTAGTACAATGGATGAGGGCTGTATGTACAGATGCTAACTGCATGAGTTAGCACACATTAAGGTTATATAATGTTTTAATCTTTAAAACTAAATGGAATGAATTATCGGGCCAACAGGAATATTCCAGCCTGCTTCATCCCCATTCATTGCTTAGGGTTTTGTCAGGTACGTGAGGACAGAATGCCTTAAGATCTCACTCCTCTAAGAGTGATTTGTGCACGTGCAGCATCAGCACCAGCTGAGAGTTGATTGGAATGCAGAATCCCAGGCCCTACCCCAGGCCCGCTGAATTGAACCTGCATTTTACCCAAATCCCCAGGTAATTCAGGTGCACATCAAAGTTAAGGAGGTGCTGCCTTCCCACAACTGCACCCAGCCTTTCCTACCACTCCTCCTTTGGTGATGCTAATTATTTTAGAACACCCCCATTAATTCCCCAGATTCCTTTTGCCCTGAGTCACAGAAGACCGTAAAGGGGACCTAGATGCTCCCTTGGTCTGTAAAAGTAAAAGAAAAAGCTTGGGATCTTCCAAGTGAGATACCTGTCCTGAATCCAGAGTTTCAGAAGGGGATAGTGTAAAGAATACATGGTTCTGGAAAGATGAACATCAAGAAATGTCACCACCTCTCCTACTCCCTTTCCTTGAACTTCAGAGAGGGAAACTTCCCCATGAGCATGCGGACTGATTCTTTGTTTTGTTTTTTTTTTCAAAAAATATTTTAAATTATTATGTTAATCACCATACATTACATCATTAGTTTTTGATGTAGTGTTCCATGATTCATTGTTTGCGTATAACACCCAGTGCTCCATGTAGAACGTGCCCTCTTTAATACCCATCACCAGGCTAACCCATCCTCCCACCCCCCACCCTCTAGAACCCTCAGTTTGTTTTTCAGAGTCCATCGTCTCTCCTGGTTCGTCTCCCCCTCCGATTTCCCCCCCTTCATTCTTCCCCTCCTACTATCTTCTTCTTTTTTTTTTAACATATAATGTATTATTTGTTTCAGAGGTACAGATCTGTGATTCAACAGTCTTACACAATTCACAGTGCTCACCATAGCACATACACTCCCCAATGTCTATCACCCAGCCACCCCATCCCTCCCACCCCCCACCACTCCAGCAACCCTCAGTTTGTTTCCTGAGATTAAGAATTCCTCATATCAGTGAGGTCATATGATACATGTCTTTCTCTGTTTGACTTATTTCGCTCAACATAATACCCTCCAGTTCCATCCACATCGTTGCAAATGGCAAGATCTCATTTCCTTTTGATGGCTGCATAATATTCCATTGTATATATATACCACCTCTTCTTTATCCATTCATCTGTCGATGGACATCTTGGCTCTTTCCACAGTTTGGCTATTGTGGACATTGCTGCTATAAACATTGGGGTGCATGTACCCCTTCGTATCCCTACATTTGTATCTTTGGGGTAAATACCCAGTAGTGCATCCGGTAACCCAGAGGCCCTTCAGGGGCCCGCTGGTCAGGGGCAGAGAGTAAGCTTCTATGATCGGAAAGAAAAGAGATGGATGGGTGTCACTGAGTGATGGAAGAAGTGTCATCCAAATCAATCACTGATGTCAGTACTTTCGAACCCTGGAAGACCATGTAAATGGCCTGTGCTATGAATTTAAAAGTACCCCCCACCATAGGGATCCTGAATCAGCATCCTGGAGCAGCACCTAGGAATCTGAATTTATAAACAAATTCCACAGTCATGTTGGGAACCAATAAACTTGGTAATTACCATAAATCAGAAATGTTCAAACTTAATTGGTGATTTTTTAAAAAAATACATGGAATACTTATTATGCTAATAATAAGTTAATGCTATTTCCAAAGCTAATAAAATGCTAATTCCAAGGCTCTTTTCTTGCAGTATAATTCAAGGGACCCAAGAATCTGTAAGCCGTTGAACCAACTATTACTCCTTGTAGCAGAAAAGACTCTGAGCTTTCCCACCAGCTGGTTTTGTGCTCCTTGCATGTGTCATTGAAGGGCTCTGAGGTCTAATTTCTTCATCTGAACATGGGGTATTAAATTATCCATTTCACAAGGCTGATGTAAAACGCTAGTGAGTTTAGCTATGGGGACACGGTTAGTAATTCTATCAAGTGCTGTACATGGGGATAAGCAATTTCAATTTTCAACTGGCTCATTGAAATATTTCTTTATTGTATCTTGGAACAATTACCTAATTTGCAGTGTCCAGTGTAGGATGGAAATGTGGAGCTCCTTATTAAAAAAAAATTATTAAGAATTTGAAGTTGGTTACAGCAGAGCATTGGCACCCTTCTGAGCATGGGGCCTTGTGCACAAGTCACATACTCAAGAGGCTGGCCCTACTTATATCCACAGGCTCTGGAAATCAACCCTGCCAAGTACAGAGGGTTAGGGATGGGAAGGGAAGACAACAGCAATAATATGAGCTGAGCATTTGAAAGTACTTAACAAGTTTACAAAGTTCTTCCATATGTAATGGCTCAAACTGACTTGGTTATCAGAATCACCTGGGGAGCTTGTTAGGAATCCCTATTCCTGGGCTACTCTCCTGCCAATGTCCAACTAATAGTCCTGGGAAGAGGGCCAAGAATCTGTATTTTTAACAAGCTTCTTTGAAACACATCTTTATGGTCAGGAAAGTTCTGGAATACTTTTAGTAACCTATTAGATTCTCAAACGAGCTATTCTTCCTCCAACTGTGAACTGAGGTAGACATCATTAGCTCCATTTTGTGAATGAGGAAGCTGGGATTCAGAGAGGTTTGGTCAAAGCTAGGAAGGGCCAAAGCTAGGATTGAAGCCGTCTTCAAAGAGAAGGCTCTCATAGCTCCATTACATCACAGTGTGTGGATGCCCATGTGTGACAGAGAAAGAGAATATGAAAGAGTAAAATCTCCCACATCTCCCCTAGATTTGAACATAGAATTGTGTGTACGTGTTGCTTTGGGGGAGATGGGGGTGCAGCTGTTTGATTGAAGCCAAGAGAAAGCCGGACGTTTCTCAGAAGCCAGCATAACCATCAGAAAAGACTTCCTGGGCGGTCTCTAGTCAAGGCTATTTTTAAATTCTTGCTTATTTATGTCAAGCAATTCTTGCTTATTTTGTTCATTCAGTCATTATCCCTTCCCTTTGCCTTGTTTTTGAGTCTTCATTATTTTTTTCAGGTGGTCCATTCTCCACATGGGAGCCTGAGCCATCCTGGGAGGACAGGGGTCACACCGTTTAGTGCCTCTGCTCAAAAGTCCCCAGGACCTCCCCATTTCACTCAGGGTAGAAGCCTAGACCCATCCAATAACCTACAAGGACTTAATGCAACCTTCCTCCAGCTCCTGTCTCTTCCCAGGATCCTGTCCACTCTGTCCCAGCCACACCGATTAACCAGGCCTGCTCCTGCCTCAGGGCTTCTCCACATATCCCCACATGGCTCCCTCCCTCACCTCCTTCAAGTCTTTATTCAAAATGATGTCTTCTTAGTGAGGCTTTCTTTGATTACCCTATTAGGCATTGCAGCCCATACCCCTGGCTCTCTCAATCTCCCTTACTCACAACCATTAATTTTCTTCTATCACTATCTTCTAACATACTAAATAATTCCAACCCATGTGTAATGTGCGTCTGTCACCTGGCCACTAGAAGGTAAGCTCTGTGAGGACAAGGACTTTGTCTCTGCTCACCACAGCATTGGCAATAGCCCGCACACTGCCTGGCACAGAGCAGAGGCTCTGAATAGTTGTTGGATGATGGGTGTGGTCATTCAACAAACCATGTGTCCCGCCCTAAGCTAGACACTCACCACGCAACAATGAAGGAGACCCACCCCCGCCCTTGGGAAGCACACAGTCTGCTATTTAAGAAAGGACTCAAACACAAAGAAGTCAAACTGAGTGGTGGGAGTCCATGTGAGAGGAGCGTAGGCAAGGGGTGCCCAGGGAGGAACAGACTCAGCCCAGGAGCCAGTGGGAGCTTTAAACAGCAGCTGAGGATTGAGTTGCGCTTGAGGATGATTGACATTTTTACAGAGGGAGACCCAAGAGGGAGGAGTGAGCCCTCCCCAGACAGAAGGATCAGCAAGCAAAACACGCAAAATTCAAATTGTTCTCAGGAGGACTGCAAGCAATGGGACAAAGCATGCAAGCCAGGGTGTGTGTGTGTGGGTGGGTGGGTGGGTGTGTATGTGTGTGTGTGAAAAATGAGTACAGCTGTAAGGCTGTCCCGGAAAAAGACAGATGCCCCGGGGGTCCAGTGGACTGGGGTCCAAGTGCCAGTTCAGCCCAGCTCTCTCTGGCTGGCTTCCATACTGCCTTTTTGACAGCTCCCAATGCCCCACACAACTATATCCTCTGGTTCTTCACCCTCAGGCCTTCCCATATTTTGCAGAGCAATTTAGCCTCAGACCTATCTTCAGATTCATAAACACAAAAATATCTGTATAAAAATTAAGTGTCAAATATTCTGAGACTTACAGCCTCTAAGCACAAAATAAAATCGAGTAGAAGCTTTAAAATTTCAGACTCCTCCTTTCCTTTTCTACACTGATCTATCCAACTCAGAGAGATTCCTTTTACTTTCTCTGACATGGACAGCCACCACATCCCTATCCCCCACTGGGTCCATAGGGTTCCTCATGCCATTTTCATCTAGTGCACCTGGTTATCTCACTGACTCCTCGCTGCACCCCTGTGAGGTAGCCATTATGATTCCATTTCTCAGAAGAGGAAACTGAAGCCCAGGGTCACATCGTACATTAGGGACCGAGCTGGAGGGAAAGCCCAGGTTCATCTAAGTCCAAGGATAAAACACTTCTCACCCAACATCAACGAGAAACAGGACGGGACAATGTGTATCTCATCATCAAGAGATTAAAGGCTGCTTTTTAAAATTGAAGACTCAAAAACATGGCAAAGAATGGATTCTTCCCCCTCTCCTTCCACTGGGCACATATTAAATATTAATTCCCTTTGTCTTTGCAAACAGAGATGTTGACTAAGACACACCTCATAAAAAATGCAAGGTAAAGTCTCATTCTAATTGCAGCTTTTCTATTGGAAATGCATTTGGATGACTTTCCTCCCTGCAGCTGGGGTTGGACATTTGACCTTCTTTGCCCTTGGTCCATGTTGTCCAGAAGAACATGGGTGTCCGTGGAGTAGCAAGAGATCAAGGACATATTCCCATCAGGAGCCTGACAATCCCAGCTCCAGGCATCAACAAACACTGTCCTTAAAATATTTTTAGGAGGCAAGAGAACTTGAGAAGGAGTCCTTTCTGGCTAATGGTTCTCTAGATTTCGTGAGAGGGGCTGGGAAAGAAAGGTGGGGCAGCAGGGGTCAAAGGACCCACCAAGATGAAGGAAGGCCATCAACTGCAGGCTCCAGAAGGGACTTTATGTTTTGTTTTGTTTTCAAGCCTGATTTTCCCTTGGGTTTTTAAAAATAATAAATTTTACTGGGTTTTTGGTTGTTGTTTTTTTTTTTTTTTGGAAAGGGTATGTGTTACAGCAGAAAATTTCAAAAATGTGAGCATGCAAAAAGGAGATAAAAATTAACTGTAATCCAAGAAATGCATGGGAATGATAAACATCCAAGTTACAGCAGTATTTATCCCTAAGGGCAAGGGGCGGATTATAATGGGAAAGGAGTAACACAAGAGACCATCAATCATATGGGTAATGTTTTATTTCTTTGGCTAAGTATTGGGTACCTGGATATTGGTTATACTTTTTCTTTGGTATCTTTTTAATATGTCTGAAAAAATTCAGAGTACATTTTTGAAAGTCATCTGTTAGGTTCATCATTGAAAATTCAGTGGCTAGAACAGCCCCCTGCTACATAGTAAATACCTAATAAATATTTCTTGAATGAATGAATGACTTAACCGTGTGTTGCCTCTGCCTTTTAGTTTCCCCTCATCTAGAAATTAGGGCTGGCAATATCTACTCTTACAATTAACGATGGGAGTTAAACATACCTGGGATACCACCCAGATGCAGCACTTTGATAAATACTCAACCAGGATTTTCATTTTTCCAACACATGGATTTTTTTTTTTTAACAGCATTTTAAAAAACAGGATCATGTTGGGGCACCTGGGTGGCTCAGTCGGGGTTAAGTGTCTGCCTTCGGCTCAGGTCCTGGTACCTCACATCGGGCTCCCTGCTCAGTTGGGAGCCTGCTTCTCCCTCTCCTCCCCACTCCTGCTCTCTCTTGTTATATCTGTCCCTCTCTCTCTTCAAATAAATAAATAAAAGCTTTAAAAATGAAAAATAAAAAAATAAATAGGATCATGCAACACATGGTACATTGTAATCAGGTATAATCACATTTTCGCTTGTCTTTTTTTTTTTAAAGATTTTATTTATTTATTTGAGAGAGAGAATGAGATAGAGCACGAGAGGGGGGAGGGTCAGAGGGAGAAGCAGACTCCCCGCTGAGCAGGGAGCCTGATGCGGGCGGGACTCGATCCCAGGACTCCAGGATCATGACCTGAGCTGAAGGCAGTCGCTTAACCAACTGAGCCACCCAGGCGCCCTTCGCTTGTCTTTTAAATTCCTTTCTCCATTATTTTAGCGGTTGGATGTTATTATTATTATTATTCCATCATATGAGTAATCTCCTTTGAGCTTTGAAAGAGTCACATCCTTAGTTGTTGAAGACGGTCTGATGGTACCATTGACAGAATTACTCTGGCAGACTCGGGAGTTGGAGGGCGCTGTGCTCAGCAAGGAGGGGTATTAATTATATCCCTCCAAGATGACCCCAAGAAATTGTGTCAGGGAACATTCTGAGAGGTCTGTGGCCCTATCCTTTTTTACCTTTCTAGGGAAGCAGTCTCAGACAGCCCCTCTCTTGGCTTCTGCTTATTTATGGAATAAAATCCAAATTTCCATATACCCGTCCTAGTCTGGCCACCAGCCTTTTCTCCTGGGCTCGCCACCATCCAGCCATGTGGGTCTGTCCAACTCAGACCTTGCCAAGCTCTGTCCCAGCCTAGGTTTATCACATCTACCATCCCCCATGCCTGGAGCCCTTCTTCCTCAGCTCCTCCTCATTGTTCAGGTCTAAGCTGAACGTCACTTCCTCCGAAAGGCTGTCCTGGCCCCTCATTGGAAGAAGGTTCCCCCTTATGTCCACACAGTGCCCTGTGTTTTCCCTTCACGGCCTTTGCTCTACTACAAGAATTCAATATTCATCTGCACAGCTGTTTGCTGAACAGTTTGTTTCCCTCCTTACTGGGAACTCTAAGCTCCAAGAGGACAGGGAAGAACTGCCTCTGTTTTGCTCCTTGTTGAGAGTACAGCATCTAGCAAAACCCCTGCTACACACAGATGCCTAATAAATATCTCTCTCTCTCAAATGAATGAATGAATGAATGAATGAATGCTTTTTTTTTTTTTTTTTTTGTAATGAATCACTTAACTGTGTTACTTACCTCTGGGCTTCAGTTTCAGCCTTGTCTATAAAATAGGTCTGGCAATACCAAACTCAAAAATTATTACGAGAGTAATCACACTAGTTTCTGTAAAATGTCTCACTGGGCATAGTTGACAGGTGAGAAATGGTTCTCACTGGCATGGTTATTTTGCTCCTCAAACACTCCTGGCCTTAAGTATATAAAAAGAGGTACCCACCGCTCTACTTTACTTAAAAGCTTTTTCTTTGCCTCATTCGAAGGCAAGTACAAATGAAAATGTGGGGATATTCGTTTTAATATTATCCCTTTGAACCTCAAAATGCATATGATAGAAAACAAGATGACACATGCAATTTTACCTTTTCTTCTAGCTAACTACTGTTTACAAAGGCTGGGTCGGTTGCTCTGGTCGGAAAACCTTTTCAAAGCTCAGGCAGTTAATTACAGCTGCCTCTGGGCCACACTTGGAGATCAATAGCTTGAAACAGACAGGGAAGGAGTAGATCACTCAGGCATGATGGGCTGAATGCTGGTAACCTCAGGAACCAATGTTTCTAGAAGTCAGTGGTCCCACCCATACACCCATTTGTGATGGTTTACAAATGTAGTCAGTGCAAAAACATCCTTTACTTCCCAAAGAAAATCTGGCCTCTGATCTAGACCAGAGGGGATATGATATAATTCATCTATTCAATCCATAAATACTTATTAACCACTTACTACATGCCAAGCTATTTAATAGGTGCTAAGCAAGGATATAGCAGTGAACAAGGTAGGTAAGACCTCTGTTCTCCAGGAGCTTATGTATTTGGGGCAGGGGGGTGGGTGGGGATAGGCTGGGGAAGGACAGAAGACAAAGAAACAAAAGAAGGGAAAAAAAACAAAGAAAAAGATCATACAGAGATGAATCTTTTTAAAATAAATTTACATGCACTAGAGAATGAGAGAGTAACTATTTGATACTGCATAAGGAAATGAAGTTTAATCTGAGATCTGAGTGACAGGAAGAAACCAGTACACAAGAGTCTTTCAGGAAGAGAACAGGTGGTGCAAAGGGCCTGGGGTGGAAACGTTAGATTTTGAAAACATAGTTAAGTGACTGGAAGAGGAAACAGAAATAGTTATGGACAGAGACTGACCCTGTGAGCCGTGGTGAAGAGCTTCCACTTCATCTAAGGGGCACAAGAAGCCACTGGATGGTTCTAAGCAAGGCAGTAATATAATGTGATTTATGCTTTTTAAAAAAATCACTCTGGCTGTTGTGTGAAGAATATATTATAGGGGCAGGTGTAGAAATAGCGAAACCATTCAAGAGCCTGTTGCAATAATCTAATTGGGAAGCAATGGCGGCTTGGACAAAGACATACAGACAATCCCATCTACAATGGGTTTATAGTTACTTAAAGTGAACACTTTTAATCCCACAGAGGGGATATTAGTCTTATAAGAGGGCTACCAATCAAATGAAATTGTCAGTTAATTTGAATAGAAAAGTTCAAATGTCCCACCTTTCCTGTTGTTAGAGATGGTGTGTATATAATCTTTCTCTTCCTTCCCCAGATCATCATGTTAAGATTCATCTGTTTAATAACCTCCCTGCAGATCTGAGGTACTGTCATTAGCCTTCAAAGAACAAGGTGGGAAAGATGAAAGACAGGTGTTTCTCCTTTCAGGTATATGGAATCAAGGGGTCTGGGATCAGGATGTCAAGGCAAGAGTTTATTTGAACAAATACAACCACCAAACAAGGCTGAATTAGAAACCTCTCCTTCTGCCCCATGTGCTAATGGGCAGGAACCTCTTGGGTCATGGAATGAAGGCTGCAAAGGAATTTACCCAGTGTCTCCCAATGATGTTCACTTGGGAGGTTAAGGAAATGTGTTGGGAAGAGAACTGGTAGAAGGAGAGAGTATTTGTGAAAGCCACCCACGCCCAGTCCAATCACAGCTCCTAAGATTTTGCCAGCCAGTTGGTCTCTTTTTCAACGCATATTACTCCAGGGCCCTGGGCCCATAGCAACTGAATGAGATGGGGGCAGGGAAGGGATCTTGGCCGCCTTAATCCAGTATCCAATATGGTGGGTAAAAAGTCTAAAATATATTAAAGATCAGTAATCAACACTTGGATGAGAGGAACCGAGACACATGTATATGGAGAAAGGGCAGGTGAAGATGTACTCCAAAACGACTGTCCCATCTCTCAAATACCTGTGTATGGAAGAGCCCTCTTGCATGTTTTTTTGATGCCTCCTTTGAGAACACTGTTCTATTTGCCACTAACTAGGCCAAAAAACTCTAAACTATCAGAATCAGAGAGAAAGAGACAGAGACAGACAGAGACAGAGAGACACAGACAGTGAGGCTAAACAGATGCCGTCCCTCTTATCTCTAACCATATGATAAGGCCAATAAAATATATCACAATACCAGGGGTCTCATGTGCCCATTCATAGAAAGAAGCAGCTCGTGAATATAGTCATTATAAATCAATATTAAGGTATGACTTGGAATCAATTAGATGTAAGCCCTTCAAATAGTCTCACTTCCCAACCTTAAAGCAAAATTCCTCTGTGGGAGCTAGCCTCAAATTTACACACACACACACACACACACATACACACATTCTTTAATCTCAAGATATGTACTCTCAGATAAGGTCCTCAAATATTAATACAAGTTTTCAACTTTAAAGAACCTTTAATGTTAAAAGAAATTACAGTGAAATCATATGATACATGGCTGCATAATATTCCATTGTATATATATACCTCATCTTCTTCATCCATTCATCTGTTGATGGACATCTTGGCTCTTTCCATAGTTTGGCTATTGTGGACATTGCTGCTATAAACACTGGGGGGCACATACCCCTTCGGATCACTACATTTGTATCTCTGGGGTAAATACCCAGTAGTGCAATTGCTGGAATTCCTAATCTGAGGAAACAAACTGAGGGTTGCTGGAGTTGTGGGGGGTGGGAGGGATGAGGTGGCTGGGTGGATAGACATTGGGGAGGGTATGTGCTATGGTGAGCGCTGTGAATTGTGTAAGACTGTTGAATCACAGACCTGTATCTCTGAAACAAATAATATGTCATATGTTAAAAAAAAAAAAAGAAGATAGTAGGAAGGGAAAAATGAAGGGGGGAATCGGAGGGGGAGACGAACCATGAGAGACTATGGACTCTGAGAAACAAACTGAGGGTTCTCTAGAGGGGATGGGGGTGGGAGGATGGGTTAGCCTGGTGATGGGTGTTAAAGAGGGCACGTTCTGCATGGAGCACTGGATGTTATACGCAAACAATGAACCATGGAACACTACATCAAAAACTAATGATGTAATGTATGGTGATTAACATAACATAATAAAATAAAATTTAAAAAAAACTACAAAGTCTGGATGCCCGCAAACTGTGATATCTCCCCAAATGTCCATGACGCCCCTGCAGGAGCCCCTCCTTTCCAAGAACAGAAGGTCAAACATGGCTGCCTCCTCTGTCCACTGCGACTATCACACCCTCTCTCTTTCCACGAGGCAGCAGCCCCTGGCCCCCCACCCAAGGACAAATCAAAGGGAAATTCGAGTTCCCAGCACTTTGGGCAGATCCTTCTTTTTCACAACTCTACAGAAAAAAAATTACTCTGTGTTCCCAGGGGGAGGATGTTTATAGCGAAAGCCTGACTCTGAGTCCAAGAGGCTGTGAGGAAGAGCAGAAGCACCGACCTTTGCAAGGTGACTGCCTTCGATGCCATACACCTGACTGTAACATGTTCTGGGGGTAGAAGGGAGAGGTGGCTCAGAGGGGAGAGTCAGATGCCAATTCAACACCAAATTCCATACCGATGTGTTTGAACATGGGCTGTTAATGAAGGGTACCTGACTTGAAATTAATCTTGCCAATCACACAAACTGATAGAAAATATGCATTGAAAAGCATACATGGGCTCTTTATTGATTGAGATTTTCTTATTCATTTGTTTGTCTATTTCTTCTCCCCTCCCACCCACTTAACATGTCAGCTCCAAGAGAATGTTGCCTTGTGTACCTCCTTCGCCGTCACGGCTACAGTGCCTGGCACACAGAGGGTAGGTAGTAAATTCTGGTTCAATAAACAGATACAGAGAAAAGACTAGAAGGAATGAATAGAATAGAAATTACTTGGGGAAGAAAGGCTGTGGGGTGGTTACAATTTATTCTTTATATTTTCTATCTTTCCCAAGTTTTGTAAAAAATATTTTTCTAAAAAAATAAAAATATATTTCTAATTAGAATAAAATGGAATGAATATGGCTTGGGGAAAACCCAAACTATCACCAACATGGCCATTAGCTAAGAAGTAACAGGCCAATTCAAACCTAATAATAATGCACATAGTTGAACTAATGTTATATTGATAGCAGTGGGGATATACATCCCTGTTTATTCATTCATGCATTCATTCAACAAGCATTTATTGTGGGCCAACCATCAGTCCTTGGCCCAGACAGTAGAGAAACTGATGAGGGATCATGTTCAAATTCAGAAAAAGTAAAATCATCACATTTTACCCCACATTTACATCTCATACAGATGTAAAGTGAAAATGTGTTCGCTCATTTAAGTCACTAATGAGTGAACTGGTAGTATGTTTCTATCAGTTCAAAAGAAAATGGAAAGATTAGACACACGGATAGGTCAGAAATATTGAAATAAATATGTAAAATGGAAGCAAAACTGGCCTCTTGCACAGCTTGGGAGCCTCCAGTGTACTGATGGATGTGAGCCTCCATCGTACTGAATTTTTGCATGTCTGCAGGCACGAATTATTTTGCCTTGCTCTCAATTATCTACATTTTACAGAGTAGACAATGCAAGGTTAGCACTGGATAACCTGGAGAAACAGGCTCTAGACAATGGATAATTTTCCATGGCAGCACAAAGGTGATTAAGATATAGTCACTGACTTCTCATGTAGTATCTGGGAAGAATGACATAAATAAAGGACTTGCTTTGCTCTGGACAAGAGGAAAGCAAATCTTTATGTTGCTCCTCTTCTGTTGACAGGGACCCTGTGAAAGAAACTCCTGTACGAGAATGGAATATTATCCAAGGAAATGAAAAAAAAAAAAAAAAAAGCTATAATTTGGTTTCAAAGCACATTTTAAACTTTTCTGCATTAACAATTTTATTATAAATACAACAGCAAACCAATACATGCTCACCGTAAAACTAAAATGCAAACCATAAAAAAAAATATGGGAAAATAGAAATCAGTGCCCTTGACTGCTTCCCTTGCACCAATTGCATCTTCTCACTCATTGGAGACGCTACAAAAGACAAACAAACAAACAAACAAACAAAAACCAATGTCCACAAATCCATAGATGAGTTATAATGCTGAAGGAAGAGGGTCCTTCATTCAATGGGGCCATTTTAATGAAATTTTTGTGTTTTTAAAGTACGATTAGTTTGGGGAAGGCGGGGAGAGAAGAGCTCGAATGCTGTGCATTGGAAAAAAGTCACAAGAATGTTAAGTGTTTAAGGCCAGCAAAGGAATAGGGTTGGGGGTATTCAGGGAGGCCAGGGGAGGAAGCCATAGAAAGTGAAATCCTCAGCTAAGATATAGCCAGTGAGACATGCCCGGTGCCAGGAAAGCTTTGATGAATTCTTGGGATCGTGACATCTAATATTTCATCTCAAGTTATTGTCCATTCTGTCCCATGATGTAATCTCCCGCTATGAGCAAAACCTCTTCCATTAAATAAATATCTGCTAGATAGGACAACCTATATCAGTGGCACTTTGGAGATCTTTGAAGTCTGTGTCAGTGTGGGTTGGGCTCAGGGTGGGGGGGCAATGGAGAGAAGAGAGCAGTTGCAGGAGGTGAGAAATTTAATAGTCAGAAACTCAGAGCAAGAGATGACCGGGAGATGGTAAGCCCCCAACTCCAGGTTCTGCTAAGAACACTTGGAGATACAGGACAAACATACTAGACTTCCTGCCTTCTCCTGGATTGAAATTCTATATATTTGAACTAAATGCTAAAGGAAAGTGTTATCTCAAGAAGCTGGAGCCACAAATGACAGCATGGAGGGCTTCCCAGAGTAAGTGACGTTTGAACTGAGTCTGGGTCTCATCACACAAAAGGGGCTAACTGAGAAAGGAAGATGGAACCACATGCACAGAAGCAAGGCAGCATAAAAGGGCTGAGGGATGTTTGGGGGAACAAAGAGCTGGCTGGTATTATAGAGCTCAGCCTACATAGAAGGAGTGAGATATGATTTTGAATTGTATGCAGATCTCTGAGGCTAATGTTGGGATTCATGTTATAAGATACACCTGGTACAAAGAAGGAAAGCATCATGGTATAGCCCTGGTGATTGGACAAGGATTTGGAGACACATAATCTAACATTCACTCTGTCACTAACTCAAGCCATCAGCTTTCCTTCGTTTGTGAGGCAGAGACAATGAATCGTCCTTCCAAGGCTGTGCTTATCCCCACAGAGCACTGAACTAACACAAAGTGTTGGGATGAGAGAAAACTTTCTCCTTTTCTGAGCAAGAATGGAGGACAAACCCACGAAAAGAAGGGTATTTTGCTGAAAAAGCTCGGAACACGTAAATGGACTGAGTTTAATTCCCAGTGTTGGAAGAGAATCAATAAGCAAAGAATCCCTTCCAAGAGGTACTGTCTGGTGTGTAAACAAGACACGATTTTAGCAAAGTTGGTCCAGTGTCTTTTTTTCTTGCCTTTTGCTGGCATTAATGTCCTGGAACAGATAGCTCTGTACCTCTAACTCCATTCTTTCCCCCTTTTTTAGTTGTGTTTGTTGCTGTTGCTGTGTCTACTGGCTGGAGGCGTGAGTTCAACAGTCTTACAGAAGGCCAAGTGGACAGATATGACCACTCTGACGAACAGGAACTTTTATAATCTTTCTCTGTCTTAGTGTGCGATGCTCAGGGTCCAAGAGCCAGGAAGGCACACCAGTGCAGCCCCCAGGATTCATTCATCTGCGTCGAAA
This sequence comes from Mirounga leonina, assembly GCF_011800145.1. Lineage (NCBI taxonomy): Eukaryota > Metazoa > Chordata > Mammalia > Carnivora > Phocidae > Mirounga > Mirounga leonina. The sequence goes on from NW_023270453.1 coordinate 32,143,412, forward strand.
GGACCCAAGGGCTCAGATGAGGTCCTTCAGATGATCTTGAGGTACTGAAGTCCTTCTTCCTCAGCAGGGACATCAAAGTCCTCACCAAATGGGCTTTGGCAGTATGTCAAGTGGTTCTCTGGACATAGAGGTGGGAGTTAGACTTATTAGCAATTCCCTGGGTTTACCTGGGACTGAATCTCAAATGCTCTTGTAGGTAAGTCTTGATCGGTAGGGACCAGTGTGTATTATAGCATTGTCACCATTAAATGCTAACTGAGCAACTAGGATGAGCTGAGTGTGAAGAGATGCCCAATAGCAAAAACATGAGTGTTCCCCTAAAGGAGCACAGAGGATCCAAAACACATCCACAGAAGATACATAGCAGCACGCAACAAGTCCTTTTGAGTGATGTGGGTAGTGTTGCAAACAAAGGTGGGGATTATTAGTCTGACAAGTTCAGGTCATAGCCTGTGCCATTTTGTGTAATACATCCCCAGAATTTGGCATAGAACATGTACATAGTCGGGAGCTCAAAAACATTTGTTAAACAGGCAAATAAGTCTGGGGTGGTGGTCAAGGAGGGTTTGAAGGAGGCAGTGGCATACAATTTGTCACAGAGAAAATGGACAGATGAATGATTAAGAGCATGGATTCTGGAGCCAGGCTGCCTGCATTTGAATCCTGGCCACACCACTTACAGCCAGGGGATTTCAGGCAAATTACTGAATCTTGCTGGGTCTTAGTTGTTTTAGCTGTAAAAGGGGGACACTTCCAGTACCTACATCATAGAGTGGTTGGAAATATTACAAATACATAAAGTATTAGTAAACTACCAGAATATAATAAGCACTATATATGGCTAAGTGATGGTGATGATCATGACCATGATAAAGAGATTGAGGTTCATTCTAAATGAGCCAAAGCACAAGGAGTGTTTAAGGGATGGGAACACCAGTTGGATGGTGGGCATGTGGTAAAGGAGCAGTGAGAAGTATCAGCATAAAACAGGATGAGGATAAGACTCCTCAAATGCCATTTGAATCTGACAGTGTGGGCACCTGATCGTTTTATAGCCGGTGCTCATCAAAGGGTGTTTTAGAAAATGAAGAAATAAATTTAGTACCACTTTTCATAACAAAAACATGCAAATATCAACAGGAAAATGGCCTCATAAGCTTTGGTATATTTTAACCAGGGAATACTACACAACAGTTAAAAAGAATGAAGTCAATCTGTATGCAAGACTTCAGGAAAATCTATAAGTCATATCGTTGAGTGAACAAACGCATGTTGCCCAGCAATAATGAATTACAATACTACCAACACAAGCCTGTGTTTCTACATACTTTCTATCGGCCCATATGTTTGCAAGTACAAAGAATGATGTTTAGAGGCTCACATATCAAATTGATACACACAAAGATTCTGGAAAGAGGAACACAATTGAGGGGATAAGAAGGTGGTCAAAGACATCTCACCCACATCCTCCACGTCTTTCAATACGGAGAAGAGCCCCACATTATTTTTGTAAATAAAAAGTAATACTTTTTTAAAGAAATTTGTTTGTATGGAGGAGAGAATAGAAGCCGACAGCTTAAATGGAAAGCACTGCAGCTGTCTGGGTGTGAGGCAATAGTTAGCGTTGTCAGGGATGGGAATGACAAGGAAAAGTACACAGTAGGAGTCAACAAACCAAAGTAGAGAGACAGAAAAATGGTGACGTAGCTCTCCAAGAGAGAACCCAGAGTTGAGAGACAGACAGACAGACAGGGAGGGAGAGAGAGAAAGAGAGAGAGAGAGCATGAGTTCCATTTTATGCTCACACACAGTGACACCAATACTCTGAGAAGAGTTGCCATCCAATACTCTACTCTTGGCATGTGGACCACTTCCTCTAGCATAATAATGACAAAATTAGGTCAGTTAGTTTTGTCAATTAATTAATTACTTGGCCCACAGCTGTTTTAACTGCTTTATAAAACAACTGCAAAGAAACCCCAAGCAGTTGATTTGATACTGAATAGCTAGAGCTTCACTCTTGCTTAATAAGAAATAGCCAGATTGAGACCAGAGGGTCTTATTATTTTATCAGCGCATTGAATCTGAGGCAGTAAATGGTTCACTACTGATCTGGGGAAGTTACTTTTATGCCATAAAAAAGGGGGTAGTTTAAGCCCTAAGCGACTTGGATTTCAGCATTTCTGATCAATACAGAGCCAAAATGTATCTTTCACTTACAACTGAGCAGAATAGTATTTATAATGTCCTGACCTCTCTGAGACCCACAGATAGTCCTTTCTCCTTCTGAAGTAAATCCATAAATAGGACATTTATTGAATCAAGTTTATACTAATCCTGTTGGAGATTGTCTATTGACAATGCCAAATAGAGTTCCCTTCTGTTTCAGCTCACATAAGATGCTAGAGAATCTATTGAAACACAAGTTCTTAATCTTGGGCTAATGAGGTTGGTAGTTCATGGATGGGCTTCAGAGGGTCAAGAACATTCTGGAATATTATGCAAAATTCTCTGGATTTTGTCTTGTTAATCTTTTGGGGAGCAAGAGCTCCTGGTTTAAATAAGTTCTACAAAACTAACTAAATAATGCTTAGAAACTGCTACAGTTTGGGAGGTTTTGTTTGTTTGTTTCTTAAAAAATACATCATTCTAGCTAACTGAATCATTCTATGTGATTCTATATTAAAGTTATTTATAGTAAGTCAATCTTCTAAGGGAATTATGACATATGAACTAACAACTTAAAAAAAATCATAGTTAGGAACCCGACATTTCTCAGAAACAATACCTAAGGAAAAAAGTTTACAGAAACACTATCTAAGGAGAAAAACTTGAAGGAGAACAAGGTTGCCTCTGGTTGAGAAAATCCCAGGACTGTTGGAAGCAGAAAGCACTTGAACTGTCCATTGCAGAATAGATAGAAATTGGTAGGCAACGATGGAAGAGCAAGTTCTAAGTGAAGATAAGTGTTGAGCAAAGTCATGGACATAGGAAAAGACAAGGTATCTTCTATAGCTGGAACTTTCTGGGCAAGAGTAGGAGATAAGACAAGGATGTAACCTTCAATCTGATCAAGAAGGCTGGGCCCTATTCGATAAGAAGCTATGAAATGGGAAGCTATTTAATGTTCCTGATCAAAGGGATAACATGAAAAAGTAGGTCCATCTAGAGTGGAGGTGGAAGAAGTCTAAAGGAGGGAAGTCCATTATTTGTAGAGTAACCAGGGTGGAGAGGATTAGACACAAAGAAGGGCAGAACAAGTGAAGGACCACCCAGGGTGAAGGAGCTTGTAGTTGCCAAGGGCAACTGCTCTGAGGTCAAAACTTCTGTCCAAAATCATCGCCTTTTTCAAGTGTTTACTTGGCATGTCCATACAAAGACACAAACCCTTAGCACCTGCTCTAAGTTCAGGATCATGCATCCCCAGTATCCTTCCTCCCATAAACTGGCCTTAGTAGGAGGGAAACATACTGAGCCCATAAAAATGCTGTCTCAGCAAGTGCCAGAGAACAAGAATAAATTCCCTCCTGAACTCTCTAGCCCCTCATTATAGTCTTAACTCCCTGCCTCCCTCACCAACATGGGACACAATGAAAGTTACCATTGAAGGTGTCAACTCTACCTTTCCTGGCTTGGAGAAGTGTAGTCCTGTCTGTCTTCACCACACACTCCCTTCTGGTTATCAACTGAAGGGTTAATTACATTACATACTCGGGCGAATCAACAAATACATGGCCAGAGGGCCAGAGGCCATTTCGAATAGAAAACGTACACCTTCTCTAGAAACCATGACACAGAAGCATTGGAAGAAACTCTCAGGTCTCTCCATCACAGAGCCAACAGAACACAGGCTTCTGAGGTCATTATCTTGTATATAATCAGGACAACTTCAACAGGAAAAAAAGGAACCTTAAGATGGGAATCTGATAGTGTGCAGAGATTTACTCAAACTGTAGCAGACATGCACAGTCCTCTGTTATTACAAGTGTTCTCTGGTAAGAAATAGTAAATCTCCTCTTGTTTAAGTCACTGGTGGTTGGAACTGTTACTTTGTGCTTTTGGGGAAACCCAAACAAGGAAACTGTCTACCCACAAGGACTGGAAGAGAAAAAATGGGCCGAATATTAAGATCTCAACCTAACTGTATCAATTAACAGCTGAGCAGGAGTTTGGTATTCTTGAGCAGGAACTTCATTTTGGAAGTTTGATGAGCAGTGATTTAGTGAAGTCTTGAGATAAGCTGAGACTTCCACTTAATAATATTTGCTCCTGAAAAGAATATTACTTTTGAACAAGGTGCTTCAAAGTCCATGTGTCATTTCTAAAATTATCTTGTTCCTTTGTAGTGATTTCATTGTTTGAAGGTTCTTTGTTCACAGTTTCATTTTGTTTGATAATTATGCCAGGTATAAAAGTCCTCATTACTTAAGAATCATGGTGAGTAAAATAGGTAAGAATGATAGATCATATATATGGATGGATGGATAGTTAGATGATAGATAGATAGATAGGCAGATAGATGATAGATAGATGATAGATGATATGGATGGATGGAGAGAGGGAGAGAGATGATAGATAGATAGATAGATAGATAGATAGATAGATAGATAGATAGGGTATTTTCACCAAGGTCACAAATAAGATTAAAAAAAAAAACCCTGAGGTAGGCAGAATAACCCCCCTCCAAAGATTTCCATGCCATAATCCCTAGAACCTGTGAATATGGTAAAGGTAACACCTGGCAAAAGGGAATTTGCAGATATGATTAAATTAAGGATATAGTGATAGGGAGATTCTCCTGGATGACCTGCTGAGCGCAGTGTAACCAGAGTGGTCCTTTTAAGATCAAGGCAGGAGATCAGTCAGAGGAGATGTGATAATGGAATTGGAAGTGGAGATGGGCACCTGGGTGGCTCAGTCGGTTAGGCATCTGCCTTTGGCTCAAGTCATGATCCCGGGGTCCTGGGATCAAGTCCCGCATCAGGCTCCTCGCTCAGCGGGGAGCCTGCTTCTCCCTCTGCCCCTCCCCATGCTTGTGCATGCTCTCTCTCTCTCTCTCTGACAAATAAATAAAATCTTAAAAAAAGAAAGAAAGAAAGAAAAGGAATTGGAGGTGAAGGAAGAAGGGGCCATGAGCCAAGGCCTGTACGTGGCCTCCAGAAGCTGGAAAACACAAGGAAACAGATACTCTTCTACAACCTCCAAGAGGAGTATAGCCCTGGCCACACCTTGATTTTAGGACTTCTGACCTACGGAACTATAAGCCAACAGATTTGTATTGTTTCAAGCCATTAGTTTGTGACCCTCTGTTGCAGCTGCAATAGGAAAGTAATACAAGACCACACTTGGAGCCATTAGGGCTCTAAGTTCCTGCATGAAAGAAACAATAAAGATGTAGGAATGGCCCCCCCCGCCTTCCTGCCACAGGCCCCCAGAGGCACCTGGGGGACCTGAGCTGCAGACAACAAAGACTCATTCTACTGTCCAGAGCAACCCCCAGCAAGTAAGAACACGTTCATGTGACAGCAACACCTGGGAGAACCCTTCAACAGGCTCCACTCCCCTTCTGTTCACATTTTCATCCCATTGTGATCAAAATGGTGCAGAGGGTGAACAGCCCCAAAGCAAAGAGAAGGACTTGCACAAGATGACTGGAGCCTGAGGTTGCATGGAAGGAGGAGCTGACAGAGGAAGGCACTGCGGGGTGAGGGGAATGTTGTCTCAGCCTGAGTCTCCTAGGAGCACTACCAGTGACAATGGCCAGTGGGCAGGTGGCTTATTTGGGTAGTGGTTATAGGGAGCTGGAGTGAGGGTCCAGGGAAGAGGAAAGGAGGAAAGGGAAAGCAATGCAAGCATGTCCTGTTGAGGGTGCTCAGTCTGCAGATGTTAACAGAATGCACTGTTCATGGGTAGTCCCATGGGCATTAACCACACATGTGCACTCGATCATACACACACAGTCTCTCTCTCTCTCTCTCTCTCTCTCTCTCTCTCTCCTGGGCCACACGTGAATGCCATAAGGTCCTGCAGGCCACCCGAGTTACCACCACATCATCAGAGAAGCCCTGAGGCAAGAAGCTAGTGGTACATCCTGACAGTCCAGGATGAAGGCCGGCCAGATGAAGACCGTTGACATCTGTTCTCAACTGGTTACCACAGCAGCATTTGGAGTAAGAGATGGGGCTGACAGGGTTTGCAGTGGTCCACAAGAAGGATCCAATCCAATGACAAAATCCAAACATTGTAATGGAAAGAAGGATCCATTTGGAAGACCAAAAAAGGAAGGCAAATCAGCCCCTATTGTGTGGCCACTGACATGTGTTATCAATGGTGACTGGAGCTCCTGGTCAGCAGTTTCCAAGTTCCCCACATCCGGCACAAGGCTGGAAGCCGCACAGCAGGCCCTCAGCAAAAGTTTGTCAAATCAAATTGAATTACTTTCCACTACCCTCTTCCCATGTATTAGCTTCCAGCTGCCATAATAAATTACTTCAAAACTAGTGGCTGAAAACCACAGAAACTTATTCTCTCAGAATTCTGGAGGATAGAAGTCTGAAATCAAGGTGTATGCAGGGTCATGCTCCCTCTGAAGCTCTGGGGCAGAATCCTTCTTTGCTTCTCCCTAGTTTCTCATGCTTGCTGGCAATCCTTGGTTTGTAGATACATCACTCTAGCTCTCTGCTGCCATCTGCACATGGCATTCTCCCTATTTGTCTCCAAATTTCCTTCTTCTCATAGGGCACCAGGCATTGGATTTAAGGCTCACCCTAATCCAGCAGGACCTTGTCTCAATTTAGTTACATCTGCAAAGACCCTACCCTCAAATAAGATCATATTCACTGATTCTGGGTACCCATGAACTTGAGGGGACACTACTCAATCCAGTGAATATACACAAGTTTATTTTGTATCACTAAGGGAGTCATGATTTTGCCTCTTTTGGAAAATTATCCTATAATAGTCAATTCAGCAGGAAGGAACGGATTGAAATGGGGGAGATAAAAGAGAAAGTGTTTGGAGGTGAATATGTTAAATTGGCCTAAAAGTGGGGCTTGAGTTCAGAGGACAAGGAAGGGCTGATGGAGAGGAGAAGTAGGAACAGCAAAAGCTTCCTTCTATCTAAAGGGCTCATTTTACAGATGGGAAAGTTGAGGCCCAGAGTGGGGTTACTCTCTCAAGGACACAGAGCAGAGAATTGGCAAAGAGCAGGATGCAACCCAGATTTTTTGACTACCAGCCCAGAATCCATATGCTGATTGGAAAGGTTCTCATTAGTTCGACATTTGAATGGAGTCTGTCAGACTGTTCATTTTCCCTGGATAACTTTCCACATGTCACATCTTAAGCGTTTCCACATCCGCACGCTGGTACATATATATATATGAGAAAAAGTTCCACCCACATAGTGGCATAAAACCTAATTATAAAATCTCTTATTAGAAAAGCTGAACCTGACTCAAAATTCAGCCACAGATAATTAGCTTACATGCCTCCCTGATTACACCATTGTGCAATCTTTTGGCCGCAGGGAAATGTCTAAACTGTAGACAACTCTATAGCTATTAGTACAATGAAATAGATTTTGAGACAATGATTTCAATACTTGACACAGGTACAGAGGATCTCTGAATTCTTAGAATTCACAAAAGCAGGAGGAACTGTGAAAATGAAAAGCATTAGAGCCCCACACTTGATTTTTTTTTTAAATTATGGTCCTGACACTAGGGTCTTGGAAATACTATAATCAAGCACCATTTTCTTGTCTAGCCCTCCAGTGATATTCCAGCTCCTGAGAGTTTATAATCACCAAGTCATAAAATGTAGCCTACTTTCAACTTGCTTTCACTCCATACTCCTGTAGGTATTAGTTATCTAGTGATATTTCTTTATCAGTCAAAGAGACTTGAGAAAATGTAATCATTGTTTTATAAACTTTCTCAAAACTTTAGTGGTTTGGAGAAGTATCTCTTCTATTCTTGCAAGAAATCCAATGTGTACCAGGATTATGTTTTGGCTCTGTGTTGCCATATGCTTTGGAGATACATATACAATAATCTCCATGTTGTGTTTCCAACTGTCATTGTTTCCATGACATCATCTCTTATGATTCTCACAACCACTCACTAAGGTATTTAGAGATAAGAAAACTGAAGTTCAGAGAAATTTAACCAACCTGTCCAATCAATGCCTCTCTGTGAAAGTGGCTAAGTTGGAACCTTAACACCAAGCCTCCTCCTCCTTCCCATGCCCCAGGCCACCATCTGTCACCTTAAATGAGGCCAAAAGCACGCTCTGCAGAAGAGTTATTTTTAAGATATATTGATGAAATGATCCATTTGGAGTTGTTTGAATAACCCAAAAGATCTACCCAGAATAAAGTCACCATGGCACAGAGTAAGGTTCTCCCTAAAAATTCATGAATAAATTCTATAAAAATGGCAGTCACAATCTATTGACCACTTTCTTTACAGTGAGTATAAGAAGCCATAAATGTCGAGAATATCAGATCTGAAAAGAACATAGTATCATCTAGATCAGGGTTTGGAACTGGAGGTGCTGCTTGGCAACTGTGGGCAGTGCTTCTGGCGTCTAGTGGGTGGAGGCCAGGGATGCTGCTCAACACCCTACAACACACAAATCAGAATCCCACAAAAAGAAATGATCTGATCCAAAATGTCAAGTGACCAAGTTGAGAAACCCTGATCTAGACCAGAAGTCCACAAATGCTTTCTGGAAAGGAGCAGATGGTAAATATTTTAGGCTTTGCCATTTACAACAGAAGCAAACATATGCAATATGTCCATGAATGGATATGGCTGTGTTCCAATATAACTTTACTTGTAAAAACAGGCAACTTCCCAGATTTGGTCCACGGGCCATAGTTTTTCCACTCTCATCTAGATTAATGGATTTCTAATTTTCTTTTCTAAGGACCGTGAAGTGTTCCACTCAAACAAAATACGACATGGAATTCAAGACATACAACAGATCAAAGGAATGTTTCTTTGGCTGAAGCAAGGATGCATCCAATGTAGTTCTCCAGTGGTAGGCTGGGCGAGACTACTCAGGGCAGTTTGGAACACTCTACTCTTACCCAAATGACCTCTTCAAAATGAGCAAGTCATCTTGTACTCAAAACCCTTCAGTGGCATCCCACTGATATGACCTCACGACACAGCAATGTAGCTAAGTAGCTCTAGACCCTGACTGAGAAGCATCCAGGAGGAAAAAAGTGGTAAAAACAAACAAACAAACAAACAAAAAAACCAATTTTTTGTAGACACTGTCAGCTGCTTCCCAACAGCTATGACTAGTCCCCTTCCTGGTTCCTTGGAGAAGTCTCAAGAATCAAAGGCCATGTTTTGCAGGGGAGGCTCTTCACCAGCCTAGGGGTTAAATCTTTTTCAATTCAAGCTGCCCAAGGCAGTTGCACTTGCCTATGGTTAACAGAGAAGCAAACATATGACACAGCTCTGGTCAATAAGACCAAAGAGACCCTCCTCACTTCCGACACCAACTACAAGCTTGGTGGTCTCAAAGACCACCCTCAGTTTCAATAATTCACTATAATTTTACTGATCATTTTATGGTTTATTACAGTGAAAGAACACAGATTGAAATCAGCCAACGGGGCGCCTGGGTGGCTCAGTCGTTAAGCGCCTGCCTTCGGCTCAGGTTATGGTCCCAGGGTCCTGGGATAGAGCCCTGCATCAGGCTCCCTGCTCCGCAGGAAGCTTGCTTCTCCCTCTCCCACTCCCCCTGCTTGTGTTCCCTCTCTCACTATCTCTCTCTGTCAAGTAAATAAATAAAATCTTTAAAAAAAAATCAGCCAAGGGAAGAGGTTCAAGAGATACCAAGCATGGAGCTTCCAGTTGTCCTCCTCCAGTGGAGTCATGCAGGTGGTGCTCACTTCTCCCAGCAATCACGTGTGAGGAGATGCATGGAGGGTTGCCACCCAAGGCTGCTCCCCTGAATCTTGGTATCCAAGAGATTTTACTGGGGGTTCAGTCATGTAGACATGATTGACCAGCCCCATGGCTGACCTTAGTCTGCAGCCCCTCCAGAGGTTGAGCCACACAGCAAGGTCCAAGGCCTCCCACCATAAATCACATGGTTACCTTAGACTCTCTGGCATAGCCCAAGGACATCAGGTAAATAAAGCCATTCTTATCTGGTAGGACATTCCAAGGGCCTCTAAAGGTTACCTCCCAGGAGCAGGACCCAAAGGACAAACACCTGGGCAAGTTTAATCCCTTACTGCACAGACTTACAGAGGAGGACTTGATGGGAGTTTTTGTCTCCTGTCTTAAAGAGATACAAGACAGGGATCCTCATTCTCCTCACATTTGACTGTTTTTGTGTGTAGACGCAAGGCCTGGAACTGCAGCAACCACCCTGTAACCATGAGGCAAAGCTCCTGAAGATAAACATCACAAGTGGAGTTTGGCGGAGAGAAAAAATGGGAAGCCTACAGTTCTAGCTCATGTCTTGACACAAACTTTTCTTTACATGAGCTCATATATCTCCTTAATTTGTTTAAGCTCTTTTAAGTCAGATTTTCCTGTTACTTGCAGGTGAAAGCTTCCTACCTCATTAGGGTATTATGGTCTGGCTAAGAGCCAGTCAACAGGATGAACCAGAGGGAGTTTCTGAGGCAATGTAGAGTACAAAGCACACCTGAATAATAGTCATAGAGTCACCAGTTCATTCCATCAGAGTGTGTATATTCCTGCAATTTACAATACAGTCTGCAGATTTGGGTTTAAAATTTGATTCTATCAGCACTTCACTGTGGGACCTTGAAGGGGTCACTCAACTGCTCTGAGCCTCATTTCCTCAGCTGAAATACAAGCCAAATAAAGATTCACCTAATTCACAGTGCTTTTGGAAATCCTAGGACAACTCTTGCTTGGTAGGGGACACACACCAAATTAAAATGGTTTAAGCAAGAGAGAGAGAGAGAAAGAAAATTGATTTTGAGGGGGAGGTAGCGCAACTCGCACAATCGGGAGGTGACTCTGGGTACTGAGAGAACACGTATCGGGGTGCTCAGCCCAGTCCTGGGTGGGGGGCTCTTTCCCAAGTGGAATCTAGATAATGGGAGTTGGTCAGGTGATAAGAAATGTGAGGAGTGCTCTGGGCTGAAGAAACAACACAGAGGTGAGAAGCCATGTAACGCACACGCATGAATGTTTGTGCACGTCTGTGCATGCGTGTGTGCACAAGTGTGTGTTTATGATGGCGTGTGGGTTGCCAGGCAAGCGGCTCAGCGTTACTAATGCATAAGGATCAGGTGCGAGATGGTGCTGGACAGGTGATCAGGGACTGCCTCTTGGGAGGAAGTTTCCATGCCAAGCTGAGACACTGCATTGACTTTGTAGTTTTCCTCTTTACTATATGAGAAGGGAGAAAATTCCACCTCAAGCAGACTTTAAGCCAACCCAGCACATACATGAACAAAAGCTGCTGTCATTCTCCTTTTCTATACTCTTGGCTCCCACAATTTTCCTTCCCTTGCACTCGGCTTTTCCTTTACCATACCCCCCATTCAGCAGGTAAGTGCCCTCTTTATGTATTTTATTGGATTTTCCTTTCAAGCTACAAAATGCATGCTTGTGGCAACAAGTCAAAATCTGGTTTACAAAGAAAAAGGCAACAGTTTCTCCCTCTTTGCTCAATTCCTGCCACCCTTCCAGCAAGGCTGTTTGGTGTGTGAGTTTCTACACTTGTCCCTATGTTCATACAACTATATGTCAACATATACACCGTGCTCATAAAATTTTTTCCTACTTTTTAAAACAATTGGATCACACTATTCTCATTATAGGATGCAGCTTGCTTGTGGAGATGTTGATACAGAGACGTAATTAATTCCTATAAAAGCTGTATCATATTCCATAGAGCAAGTAAACTTCCCCATTAATTCGAACATCTATACATCAGTGGATAACATTGAATTTGCATCTGCCCTTTCTAGCCATTTTCAATAATATTGCAATAAACACGCTAGTACATTTATCTTTATGCACTGGTACATTTATGTCTATAGGATAGATTCCTCAAAATTGGATTCATGGGTGAAGAGGTATTTATATATCTAATTTTAACAGATACCACTGGATTGACTTCCATTATATTTGTTTTGAAGCTTCATACCCATTTCCTAAATGAGGAGCCAACCAGAGAGACCATTTTTCATCCATCAGATTGACAGGTGCTCAGCAGGGTGAGGGGGAAAGGGATAATGCATCAAGGGTCTTGGGAGAAAGGATGAACTACCTATGTGGTGGAACTTCCTTAGGTCTTGGGTACTTAAGAACTGAGCAAGGGAATCTAATTTGAAGCAAGTTACCTGGCTATTCAGAAAGATCACTTCCTATGCATGAGGAGTGACAGAGAAAGTGGTCCTGAAACTATTAGGTCAAGGTCATTCCCTGCTCCCTGCCCATCTCTTATGCTCTGAATAAGGCATCAGCTCTTGTGTCTGCAGAGTTTTGCTGAGGTTTCTCCCTTCTTAGGCTGCCCTTCTTCTCCCAACCCATATGCCCATGTCAAACCCTCCTCTAGTTCAAGACAAAGTTCAACTTGCCCCTTTTCCATGAAGCCTCCAGATATCTCCATTGTAATTAATCTCCTCCTCTACTACTTGCTACTACAACAGAACAACAACTCCATTGTTTATGATATGCCAGACATCATGCTATGCACTTTATATGCATTATCTTATTCACTCCTCAGTAATCTTATTAGGTAGGTCTTTTTTTTTTTAAGATTTATCTATTTATTTGAGAGAGGGAGAGAGAGAGCGCACTTAAGCCGGCAGGGAGGGGGGTGCAGGGGAAGAGAGAGAGAGAGAGAGAGAGAGAAAATCCTCAAACAGACTCCATGCAGAGCACAGGGCCTAACACGGGGCTCAATCCCAGGACCTCAAGACCATGACCTGAGCTGAAACCAAGAGTTGGGTGCCCAACTGACTGAGGCACCCAGGCAGGTGTCCCTAGGTAGGTCATCTTTTTATCTACACTTTGAAGGTAAGAAAACTAAGGATCAGAAAGGTTAAGTCACTAGCCCAAGGGCACACAGCCAGTAAGTGTTGCAACTGGGCTTTATACTCAAGTCTGTTCGACCTCAAAGCTCAGACTCCCATCATTGCCCAGTGTCACATAATAGAAGAAGAGTTTCTCTGAGCAAGCTTCTACTTTAATGGCAAACTGGTTGCATTACTGCTTTGTAAACACTCCCTGCTACAGATGAATTTGTTTTCTATGGCTCCCAAGCCGTCTTACCCCCCAATGAATATTATGAATGGAGCAAAGTTGTCAAGCCGTACAGTAAATGGCATGCAGTGCGATGTTACCAGAATTCAAGCTTTCTGCTGCTAAATTTTCACTGGGTTGCAAGCTTTAATTTAACTGTCAGACCCTGGGTCTTTTGCCAGCGCTAATGGAGGACTGTGGCAGTGATGGCAATTATTTCCAGACACTGGTACCTCCTTCGTTTACCTTCTGGTCGCAAATACTCAGCAGCTTCAAGCTAATTTCCTTTCTTATTTTCTTCATTAGTTTGCAAACTCCCACTGCCAACAAAAACAACCCATCTGATAAAAACGTCAACGTGCAGTGTTCAAAATATTAAAACTGTCAAATAAAAATTGTGTTTTTCCAAGGCAGTCTAAATATGTCACACATGTGGAAACCACTTCCTGAAGACAGATTTCATAGGTCAACAAGTTGTTGGGTTGTTTTCTTAACCCCAAACACAAACCCCACCATGACAGGTTCTTCTATATATCATTGTGATATCTTGAAAATTAGCTTCTCATTGACCCTGGACAAAGGTGACAAAAATGCTGGCCTCAAATGTCCTTGCTTCAAAGGAAGACCACAGGTTTTTTGCTCAGGGCAAAATTAACAGAATTCCCTGAAAAAAGTAGTTGGATTTGACTAGCTGTTGTTCCTTCATTCTTCCTGCCATGAAACTACACAGACAGAAGATGGGGCCTATGAACCAACATTTATTATCAGGGACGTGCTTCTCCCCAAAATCAGAGGCTAAACAACCTGATTCAAATTGCTAGGTAGCAGCTGAAGTTGTGGATGGGAATTAAAGCGCCAGAGGTCATTGAGAAGCAGAGAAGAAAGGTGTCTGACCTCAGGTGGGGTTGAGGCAGAAAGAGACAGAGACTGAAACACAAATGGGTGATTTTCAGCAGGACTTCAAGGAAAATCCTCCCAAATGGACCATGTGGCCAAATAAACACTGGCAGGTTCACCGTGCAGAGTTAGAGAACAGGAGCCTTTTGGAGGGGCCTTCATGCTCCACCTGGCCCAGCTGGAAGATGGTGGGCAGGCACGTCCTAAGGAGTTGCACCCCTCGTGATGAAGGGAGAGAGGGGATGCTGTAAAATGAAAGAGGAAGAAGCAGAGTCATGTCTGGGAAAATACTTATGTGTGCACACATGTGCATGCACACAGACACGTGCAGACAAACACATGTAGACACAGACACCCAAAAACGCACACACACAGACAGACATGCAGACACAGACACACAAAGATGCAGACACACATGCAGACACACAAAGATGCACACACACAGACACACAGGCATAAATACACACAGACACACACATGCAGACACACACAGACATAGACACACACAGGCAGACACAAATGCACACATGCACACAGAAATAGACACACACCCAAACACAGACATGTAGACACACACACGCAGGTGCAGATACACATACACATATACAGACACACACACAGGCAGATACATACACACAGCCACACAGTCACACACTCAGACACAGAGACACACACACACGTAAACACAGACACACACACACACGTAAACACAGACACACCATGTGTATTATTTTTGTTTGTGTATGAGAGAGGCATAGAATAAGAGAGAGAGAGAGACAAGACAGAGAAAGATGGACAAACAGATGGCAGAGACAAAGCAGAGAAAGAGGGAAACATTATACTTATGAAAGACAACTGCATATTTGTTATAGCAGGACTTGGATATTATATGGCATGTTTTCTTAAGTTTGCGTATAGCTTAATAGCAAAAAATAAAGGAATCAAGAGGTCACGTGGGATCATTACACAGAAATCTGTTGCATTTCTATACACTAATAACAAAATAGCAGAAAGAGAAATTAAGAAAATGATCTCATTTACAATTGTACCAAAAATAATAAAATACCTGGGAATGAACTTAACCAAGGAGATGAAAGACCTGTACTCTGAAAACGATACAACACTTAATGAAAGAAATCAAAGCGGATACAAAGAAATGGAAATATATTCCATTCTCTTGGATTAGAGGAATGAATATTGTTAATATGTCCATACTACCCAAAGCAGTGTACAAATTTAATGCAATCCCTATCAAAATACCAACAGCATTGTTTACAGAACTAGAACAAAAATCCTAAAATTTGTATGGAACCACAAAAGACCCAGAATAGCTGAAGCAAACTTGAAAAAGAAAAATAAAGCCAGAAGTACCACAATTCCAGATTACAAGATATACTACAAAGCTGTAGTAATCAAAACAGTATGGAACTGGCACAAAAAATAGATAACATAGGTCAGTAGAACAGAGCAGAGAGCCCAAAAATAAACTCACAATTATACGGTCAGTTAATCTTTGACAAAGGAGGCAAGAATACGCAGTGGGGAAAAAGACAGTCTCTTCAACAAACAGTGCTAGGAAAACTGGACAGCAACATGCAAAAGAATGAAACTGGACCACTTCTTTATACTACACACAAAAATAAACTCAAAATGGATTAAGGACCTAAATGTGAGACCTGAAACCATAAAAATCCTAAAAGAGAGTGCAGGCAGTAACTTCTCTGACATCAGCTGTAGCAACATTTTTCTAGATGTTGCCTCTCCTGAGGCAAGGAAAACAAAAGCAAAAATAAACTATTGGGACTACATCAAAATAAAAAGCTTCTTCACAGCAAAGGAAACAAACAACAAATAAAAGGCAACCTACTGAATGGGAGAAGATATTTGCAAATGACATATCTGATAAAGGGTTAGTATCCAAAATATATAAAGAACTTACACAACTCAACACCAAAAATACCCAAATAATCCAATTAAAAATTGGCAGAAGACATGCATTTCTCCAAAGAAGACATCCAGATGGCCAACAGACACATGAAAAGATGCTCAACATCACTCATCATCAGGGAAATGCAAATCAAAACCACAATGAGATATCACCTCAGAATGGCTAAAATCAACAACACAAGACACAACAAGTGTTGGTGAGGACATGGAGAGAAAGGAACACTCGTGCATTGTTGGTGGGCATGCAAACTGGTACGGCCACTGTGCAAAATCAAAAAATTAAAAATAGGATTACCATATAATCCAGTAATTCCTGGGTGTTTACCCAAAGAATACAAAAACACTAATTTGAAAAGATATACACAACCCTATGTTTATCGCAGCATTATTTACAATAGTCAAATTAGGGAAGCAGACCAAGTGTCCACTGATAGACAAATGGATAAAGAAGAAGTGTAGGTACACACACACACACACACACACACAAAAATGGAATATTACTCAGCCATAAAAAAGAACGAGATCTTGCCATTTGCAACATCATGGGCACATCTACAGAGCATAATGCTAAGTGAAATAAGTTAGTCAGAGAAAGATAAATACCATATGATTTCATTCCTACATGGGAGAGTTTGAAAACCAGGGACACCTGAGTGGCTCAATGGGTTAAGCATCCAATTCTTGGTTTCAGACCAGGTCATGATCTCAGGGTTGTGAGGTCGAGCCTCATGTCAGCTCCAGGCTCAGCATGGAATCTGCTTGGGAGTCTCTCTGCCCCTCCCTGTGCTCTCTCTCTCTCTCTCTCTCAAATACATAAATAAATCTTTAAGAAAAATAGGAAGAGTTCGAAAACCACCTTTCCATGGCACTATGCTACAGCTCTGCCTAAAGTAACCCCTGTACAACTTTTCCTTTCAGATGCCTTAGTGATCAGGTTCCTTTGCTACTCTCCTTCTGTTGGTGGGACAGGGTGGGACAGCATTGAGATCCTATGGATCTGAGTTCATATCTTATGTCATCCATTAAATGAAATGTGAGGGTGTGTGTGTGTGTACAGCTTTTGAGAGTAGCTTTAGAAATGCTTTTCTCGATACAAAAGTAGGGATCTGAAAGGGTACATGCACCCCGATGTTTATAGCAGCAATGTCCACAATAGCCAAACTGTGGAAAGAGTCAAGATGTCCATCGACAGATGAATGGATAAAGAAGATGTGGTATGTATATACAATGGAATATTATGCAGCCATCAAAAGGAATGAGATCTTGCCATTTGCAACGACATGGATGGAACTGGAGGGTATTATGTTGAGTGAAATAAGTCAAACAGAGAAAGACATGCATCATATGATCTCACTGATATGATGAATTCTTAATCACAGGAAACAAACTGAGGGTTGCTGGAGTGGGGGGTGGGGTGGGAGGGATGGGGTGACTGGGTGATAGACACTGGGGAGGGTATGTGCTCTGGTAAGTGCTGTGAATTGTGCAAGACTGTTGAATCTCAGATCTGTACCTCTGAAACAAATAATGCAATATATGTTAAGAAAAAAAAAGAAGAAGAAGAAGAAGGTAGCGGGAGGGGAAGAATGAAGCGGGGGAAATCGGAGGGAGAGACGAACCATGAGAGACGATGGACTCTGAAAAACAAACTGAGGGTTCTAGAGGAGAGGGGGTGGGAGGATGGGTTAGCCTGGTGGTGGGTATTGAGGAGGGCACATTCTGCATGGAGCACGGGGTGTTATGCACAAACAATGAATCATGGAACACTTCATCTAAAACTAATGATGTAATGTATGGGGATTAACATAAGAATAAAAAAAAAGAAAAAAAAAGAAATGCTTTTCTCTTAATTATGAAATTTTTCAAACACAAATAAAGGCATGGGGTTCCCCCACATTCTCACATCCCATTCATTTCTCCAACTTTG
This sequence comes from Mirounga leonina, assembly GCF_011800145.1. Taxonomy (NCBI): domain Eukaryota; kingdom Metazoa; phylum Chordata; class Mammalia; order Carnivora; family Phocidae; genus Mirounga; species Mirounga leonina. The sequence continues at coordinate 32,161,439 of NW_023270453.1, forward strand.
ATTCTTCCCCTTCTCCTCCCCCATAGAAACTTCTTTTGCGGGAGCCTGGGTGGCTCAGTTGGTTAAGCGACTGCCTTCGGCTCAGGTCATGATCCTGGAGTCCCGGGATTGAGTCCCACATCAGGATCCCTGCTCAGCAGGGAGTCTGCTTCTCCCTCTGACCCTCCTCCCTCTCATGCTCTGTCTCATTCTCTCTCTCTCAAATAAATAAATAAAATCTTTAAAAAAAAAAAAAAAAGAAAGAAACTTCTTTTGCCAGTGTTACTGATGACCCCCATCATGTTGTCAAACCCAATGCCCATATTTTGGTCTTTATTTTACTCAGTCCCTCAATGGCACTTGACAAGACCGGCTTGAAGCGCTGGGGCTCTGTTGGTTCCTAGAACATTCGGTTATCCTCCTCTCTTCCTGATCATGCTTTTTAAGCTATCTCTTGCTCTTCTTCCTCTCCTTGACTCCAAATATCAGCGTTGCTCAGGATTCAATACTGGGCCCCCTTCCTCTTCTTTCCCATCCCTTCATGTTCCATGCTGGATTTCCAGTTAATCCAAAAGATCTCAGAGTCAGACTCAACCAGGCAATTTGACCATGAAGCCTGCCTGTTTAGTGGTTGGACATGAGAGGAAGCTGGGTCTCTGTGCTGCCTGAGGGAGGACACAGTGTGTGGTCTTAAGTCTTCGCCAATGGAAAGTGGGATGACCAGGATGACAAAGGATATTTAACCACTGTGTTTCTTATCACAGTGTAAGCATAAAGTCTGAATACTTACTGACAGACTGCTTGCAAGGGTGCTGCTATCTGAGCAGCTGCTTTGAAAAATAAGAGAAGTATTCCTGGCTTCAGACTTCAAAGCATCCAGAATTATTAATGATTTTTGAGCTGGCCTCAGTGCCACTAGCAAGAAAGCACCAACAATTTTTTAATTCAACAAATTATTAATTAGGAGTAACCTTTAAAAAGAGGCAGCCTCCCTGGCCTTGGCTTTATTTTATACTCTAAACTCAAGGCACTGGAAATGTAATAAACCCACAGTTTCAATATATTTAAAACCAATAGTTTTTTTCTTTAATTATTGCAGGTTAAAGCTTCCTTCATTTATATGCATTATTTGAGAATTTTATCTGGAACACACAAAAGAAGGCCTTTGAGCCTTTCCAAAACTCATTCCTCTCCACTGTTAAAAACAATTACAAATTCCTGTGCGGGAAATTTTCTCGTTTTGTTTTGTTAACCATGTTTAGGTGAATCTGGAGTCTGTTCATTTAAACATTAAAGATAGATGATGGGTAGATGATAGATAGATCGATCGATCGATAGATGGATAATTATGAAGATGGATGGGGCGCCTGGGTGGCTCAGTTGGTTAAGCGACTGCCTTCAGCTCAGGTCATGATCCTGGAGTCCCGGGATTGAGTTCCGCATCGGGCTCCCTGCTCAGCGGGGAGTCTGCTTCTCCCTCTGACCCTCTTCCCTCCCATGCTCTCTGTCTCTCATTCTCTCTCTCTCTCAAATAAATAAATAAAATCTTTAAAAAAAAATTATGAAGACGGATGGATGCATGGACGGATGGATAGCTAGATAGATGATTAATAGATAGATATGAGGATGGATGGATGGATGATGGATGGATGGATGGATGGATGAGTGGATGGATGGATGGATGGATGAGTGGATGGATGGATGGATGGATGGATGGATGAGTGGATGGATGGATGGATGGATGAGTGGATGGATGGATGGATGGATGGATGGATGGATGGATGGGCAGACAGATACAAACAGACACAGCTGTGCTGTAGCGCAAGCGAAAACACAGTAAAAGCATTAACCTCATTTAAATCTTCATAGCAACTTTATATGGAATATGTGGTTTTTACCACCATTTTATGCAAGTGAACTGAAGCTGATGGATGTCGGCTAATTTGTTCCAGGTTACTCATCTTGAAAAGAAAGGAACCGTTGATGATGATTGATGATAACAACACACAATAATAATCTTTTTTTTTAATCTCCTATGCGCTAGGCACCATACTTGGTGTTTTACATGTATTATGTCACTTAGGCACCACTATCAATCTTTATTTATCTCTATTTAAGTACGGAAATTGGCATTCAGAGTAATTAAGTAGCATGAACAAGGTCACAGAGTTATAGGTACTGGCATTAGAATCAGAACGCAGCTCCCTCTGGGTGGTCAAGATCTTTCCATTGCACCATGCTTTGTCTCTATCGGTTTAGCCTTTTGAAATTTTGAGTAGTGGCATCAAAGGCCATCAACTTTGTCTATGCAGACTTCAGAAGTCTATTGGGAAGTCTGGGAATATAGTTCTGTGTTGTTCTTCTTTGTATGGATGGCTTATGGAAGTCATAGATACAGAGCATCAAAAAGGCTCAGCTCAGAAATATCTCCTGGATATTATTTTTTTTTTTTAAGATTTTATTTATTTATTTGACAGAGAGAGAGACAGCGAGAGCAGGAACACGAGCAGGGGGAATGGGAGAGGGAGAAGCAGCCTTCTTGCCGAGCAGGGAGCCCGATGTGGGACTCATCCCAGGACCCTGGGATCATGACCTGAGCCGAAGGCAGACGCTTAATGACTGAGCCACCTAGGTGCCCTCCTGGGTATTATATTTTGAGATTTGAGTAAATAAGAGCCTCTTTTAAAATGTAAATACCACCTGAAACTGTTAAGCTTATTAGAAAGTCACACCTTAGTTTTAACAGTTAGATAATCCAATTTATACCTGAGCAGCACCCTGCCTAGTAATGGATTTACTGAATAGGTAGAATGGATCATTTTCTTCTTTTCCTTTAGTCTGGGGAATTGCAAAGGAGAAGAATAAGGAAAATAATTGTGTAGGTTTTCTTTAATAAGCTTTTTATTTTAGCATAGTTTTGGATTTATCCAAAAAAATGTGAATATAGTACAGAGTCCCTATATCCCCACAACCAGGACCTCCTTAATAACATCTTACATTAATATGGTGCCTTTGTCACAACTAGTGAACCCATTCTGATGCATTTTTATTAATTAGAGCCCATTGTTTCTTCATATTTCTTTGGTTTTTACCCAATGTCCTTTCTTCTGTTCCAGGATACCATATGACACTTGGTTAGCATTTTCTCCTTAACTTCCTCCTGGCTGTGACAGTTTCTCAGACATACCTTGTTTGTGATGACCTTGACAGTGTGAATACTGGTCAAGTATTTTGTAGAATGTCCCTCTATTGGGATTTATCTGATGTTTTTTTCTCATCATTAGACTGGGGATGAGGGTTTATAGAAGGAAGAACACAGAGGTAATGTGCCATGATATCAAGGGTACATGCTTTAAAGAATACTATTTTTTTTCTTTTTTTTAGAGAGGGAAACGGTGGGGGGGACAGAGGGAGAGAGAATTTTAAGCAGACTCCATGCTCAGCGAGGAGTCCGATGTGGGGCTTGATCTCAAGACCCTATGATCATGACCTGAGCCAAAACCAAGAGTCCGGCGCTTAACTGACTGAGCTACCCAGGCACCCTAAGGATACACTTGATGTGAACCTTGGTCACCTGGCTGAGGAGTGTTTTCCAGGTTTCTCCACTGTAAAGCCACTGTATTCTCCCTTCTCTTACTGTCTTTTTTGGAAGGAAGTCACTATGTGAAACCCCCACTTAAATAATGGGGTCTGAGACTAACCCTTCTTGAAGAGGGAACATCTACATAAGTATTTGGAATTCTGCATGACAGATATGTCTGTTCTCCCCATTTATTTAACTATTTATGTAGCTCAGCATGGACAGCTGGATGAATATTCATTTTTTACTTCAGGTAATAATCCATATTCCTTTATTATTTTGTTGCTCAAATCATTCCAGCTTCAGTCATGGGGAGCTCTTTCATTTGATTCCTGTGTGCCCTTGACATATCCTTATCATGTGAGATTTTTTTTCTGAGCCCTTTCTTACTTTCTGGCACCCCAAGCTGCTCTGGGCTTATCTTGTGTGTTTCTTCCCCAGTCTTAGAATCAACCATTTCCCCAAGGAACACTGATATGTTTTATTGGATAACAGTATTTACTAGAGAATGGTATGAGAAGCTAAGATATAAGCTTTAAAATTGCTCATCACTACCGGGGTGTCATGCCTCTAGGTCCTGTCACCTAACAGAGAAGGAAACATATGACTATATACTAATTGTATATATATCATATATATACATTTATCTATAGATATTTCCAAAGGTAACCATCTGCATCTACATTAAGTTAAGTAGGAGTTCACACTAATACCTGGACATATTTCTAAAAATATCAATGCCCAAAGCCCAGTCCAGATCAACTCAATTAGAATCAATTAAATTTGAATCCAGGCAAGTGTGGGAAAGTGTCTTGCCTGGATCCAGGCAATTTCTTGAGAGCTTCCCAGGTGACTGAAAGATGTCACTAGCCTTGAAAATTACTGACAGAAACAAAATAGCAGATGTGAAGAAAAATGAAATTTTTTTTCTGGGAAACTACATATTAAGATTACTAATAGATGAAAAAATTAGAGTATTTTCCTAATACCTCATACCTTTATATCCTCAGAGTTTTCCTAAACTTTTCAATTTGACTCAACACTCATTTATCAAATCCAACCACAGCAACACTGGTATTTTATATATGAGCAGAAATGGAGTTGGCCTAATCCTGAAAAGAACCAAGGTGGGAGGAAAGACCCACATGTATAAAACCCACATACAAAGAACATGGGCATCATTTTATTCTTTAGACCCAAAGAGGCTGAGACTCATCTGAGCACAGATAAATAATACAGCATGCTTTATGGCAAACTATTACACTAGGCAACTGTATTAAGACAATATTGTAACAGAAATATTCACCAGGAAAAATAACATTCAATCAAGAATAAACTGGGTACTATAATAAAAAAAAAAAAAAAAAGGAAAAAAATGTCTCTGGTCTTTGTCCCCAGCTCCTGGCACAAACCCTTGAAATTTCTTGAGCGATAGGCATGTCATTATATATATATATATACAATGTGTACTATGATGAGATTCTTAACTTTGAGGTCCTCAAATATCCCAAATCAGATTGTACAGAACAAAGCCAACATATGCCTAAGTCATAAACTATCTCTGAGAGCCAATGAATGAGTCAATAAGCAGAATATTCTAAGATGAAGCTGAACAGGCATTCAAAACATGACCAAGAAGAAGGAAGACAAAGGGGGGGGGGAGAGGAGGGAGAGGGGGGGCAGGAGGGGAGGAGGGGGGGGAGGAGGAGGGGGAGGGGGAGGGGGAGGAGGAGGAGGAGAAAGAGAGAGAAAGAAAAAGAAAGAAAGAGAAAGAAAGGCAAGAAAAGTAAAGAAAAAGAAAGAAAAAATTTTTAAGACAAATGGAGAATTTTAAATGTAAACCAGATCATAGGTAATACATAAGAAATTATTAAATTTGGCTGTGATAACATTATAGTCATGTTTTTCATCTGTTACTGATGCATACTAAAGCATTTACAGGTAAAATGCTATTATCTTGCTTGCTTTAAACTATTCCAGAAAAAAAAATAAAACTGGGGAGAATAGCTGAACCCAGAGTAGCCAATGTCAATTATTGTTGTAGCTGGGTGATGCGTACCTGGAGGTTCATTATACTGTGGCTCTATTTTTGTGTATGTTTGAAATTTTTCATAAAAAGATTTTAAAAATTAAAAAATCAGGGGCACCTGCGTGGCTCAGTCATTAAGCATCTGCCTTCAGCTCAGGTCGTGATCCCGGGGTCCTGGGATCAAGCCCTGCATCGGGCTCCCTGCTCGGTGGGGAGCCTGCTTCTCCCTCTCCCACTCCCCCTGCTTGTGTTCCCTCTCTCGCTGTCTCTCTCTCTCTGTGTCAAATAAATAAATAAAATCTTTTAAAAATAAAAATAAATTAAAAAACCATTATTCATAAGCACATTCAAGTACTCTTACTGGGCCCTGCCCCTGTGCCAGGTCCTGTGTTAGAATTAGAGATACAAAGGTGAGTAGCTCATGGATTCTAACCTGAAGGACCTTACATTGGAGGACAGAAGTTCAAGGAGTGAAGAACAGGTGCATGCCAGTGATGATTCCCACACAGAGGACTCTGGCAAGCTGTTCATTCCTTTCACGATCCCACTTCCAATTGTCCTTCCCACTCTCAAAGAATTTCAGCCATGAGACACCTACCATTCTCGGAAATACTGTCTAAAATCCAAAGGTACGCAAATCTTGGACACCAAGTATGGACCAAGGCAGTGAGTAATAGGCAAGCCAACATTCCTGAGGGCAAGCCATCATAGCTTTCGGGGTGCCACTCAAAGAAGGAACAGCTTCTCCAAATGATGTTTGGAGAATATCAAGCCTTCATGACAGCTAGTGGGTGGGCATACTGGGCTGGTACTTGACCATTATGTGGATTGGATAATCCATCAGCAACACTTTTCAACTGATTAAATTGGAAAATGATTCGCTATAAATCCTATAAATCAGCCAAGTAAAAAGCTCTGACACTTTCCATGGTGGAAATCTCATATGGATTAGTGTACTTACTATGTTCATGAATAGAAGCTACCTTTTCCTAAACACCTGGAATGTGCCCTGCTTTGTGCTGTGTGCTTTGTATACATGATCTCATTTAGTGCTCAAACAAATTTGCAAGTATTTTAACACATAAGAAAACTGACACTCAGGGCGCCTGGGTGGCTCAGTTGGTTAAGCGACTGCCTTCGGCTCAGGTCATGATCCTGGAGTCCCGGGATCGAGTCCCGCATCGGGCTCCCCGCTCGGCGGGGAGCCTGCTCCTCCCTCTGACCCTCGCCCCTCTCATGTGCTTGCTCTCATTCTCTCTCTCTCAAATAAATAAATAAAATCTTTAAAAAAAAAAGAAAAGAAAGAAAACTGACACTCAGAGAAGTGAATTGCCCAAGGTCAAACAGCATTTGGGGTTTGTTTTTAGTCAATCAAAAAAATTAAAGAACAACATGCAGGCCAAACAAAGCACACATCTTTGTGGACAATTTCAGCCCCCTAATTCCCAGTTTGAGACTTCTGCTCTGCTCTATGCTGCTACCAAATGTACCTCTTTCAAAAGCTTTTTTCTGATCCCCCAACTAAAAAGAGTTCTAGAGCCCTGAGTTCTAGAGCACGGAACACAGCAAGTTCTGTGCTGTTCTTCACATGATATGGAATGGCCAACTTAACGCTTGGAAATATACATTTCTTGGGCAATATGTATTCTCTTCCCCTTCTTATAAAGACACTACTCCTTATAAGGGGTCAGGGTTCCACCCTTACAACCTCCTTTAACCTTAATTACTTCCCTAGTGGCCCCATCTCCAAATACCAGCATCTTGGGAATTAAGACTTGAACATATGAACTGGGGGGGGGGGGGGGGACACAAACATTCAGTCTATAGCACTTTATAAATGTGAATTGTCACAGCTGAGCCCAGCAAGTATGCCAACCCACTGCCACCAATGTGAGATACTGGAACCAGTGTGATGTTCACAGAATGTACAAATTCTGCATCTGGATGTGACCATGGATCATGGATATAGAGAAGCCAAACCACCACCCCTGTTTCAGGCCCAAAAAGTAAATCAAACATGCACATCTGGGATGGAAAACTCTGCCTCTTGACTTGTCTGTGGAAACTGCCTCTTATAAATAAGAGATCAAACTAGAAGTGCATATCAAACCTGATGCAGCTGGGCTGGTCAGGGGGGAATATGGTGAATTATGAATCCTGCAAGGGAAAAGACAAGTCAGCACAACTCTCTTGAGCAAAACCATGACAATGAAGGAAGAACCTTCGCCACCTGAAAGCCTAAAGAAAGTGCTCTTCTACCAACAGAAATGGATCATCCCCTTAGCTTCAACAACCACTTTGATCAAATAGAATCCTGAACTGACCAGTGATCTGACTCAGCCAGGACTGGCTCACCACTCAGCTATAGTAGGTGATTGAATGGTATAGACCAAAGAACAGAAATTTTAGGGTCAGCATAGACCTGGGTTCAAATCCACTTGCATCACTGACAAAATGCCCGTAAACTCCATTTTGGTGACGAATTTGACCCACATCAGTTTACTTTCCAGATCTGTAAAATGGTGATAACAATATATTTCTCCTAGGGTCCACTGGAAAGAATATATGTTGAGTGCTTACTATGTGCCAGTCACTGTGCTGAACTCATATAACGATCACAACAACCAACACACTCTTCTAGTGCAAGTAGGTACTATTTTTACCCAGATTTCGGATAAGGAAACCAAGTCATAGAGAAGTGAAGTTATTTGCGTGACCAAGTTCACATAGCTAGTGACAGCACGAGACATTTAGCTGTTTCCAGGCATTAGGGAGGCTTTCAATAAACACTTTCCCCTTACCCTATGTTATTCTCACTAACACTAATAACCTTTGGGTTGAGACTGTTGAGGCCTCTTTTAAAATGGAAATATTTTAACTAGGACAAACAGCACATCAAACCGTATCAGCCATGACATCCAATTAGCTTAGCGTCTTATTTTCCAAACTTCCTTGAAAACAAAACTCACTTGGGACACTTGTCTCTCCCCACTTCCCAGGACCCAGCCCTGGAGATTCTGAAGCAGTGGATTGGGACGGGGGTTGGGTTTTGTTTTGTTTTGTTTTAATCTTTTACAAACATTTCAGGTGATTCTGATGCTTGAGGAAGCCAGGGAGACTAGCATGTTCACTGGTGCCACCAGGGAGAAGAGACCTAAAGGAATTATGTGGCCCTCCAAATAGCTCCATAGAATCTCACAGCAAGAAAGGGTGATAGATTTTATTTAATCCCATTCCTTCATTTTATTTACGGAGACACTGAGTCCCAGTAAAGAGAAGTGACTTGCCCAAGGTCACATAACCTAGGTACGGCAGATTGAAATTTGCACCAACATTCCCTGACCCCCAAGGCACTTTCCTTTGTTCTAATATATTCAGAACCTACTAGTATGGTCGGAGAGAGGGAACTACAGGTAAAAGCAATAAGGAACACTGGGAGGTGTCCAAGTAGGTTAAGTCTGGCTGGAATGCTTGTGTGAATGGCCCTGAGCAGCCCAGGGGAAAACAGGAGAGGCAGAAAAAGGGGAAATAAAATAATTGCTCCTGGTATGTTCTGTAAGACCTGGTTTTATCATATTCATTCATGTTTATATTTATAGTCTCTCTCTTCCTCTTCCCCCCTCTTCTACTTCAATCTCACATATTTCTCTTTCTCTCCTTTGTTCCCTCTGTACCCTCTGCACATCTTTTAGATATATTCCCAGCAAACTACAAAGGCATCTTTTCTTTTTTTTTTTGTCTGCAGAAAGCTCACATTTCTTATTCAACGTCTGAAAAGGGTCAGATTTTTCTTTCTGTCAGTGACACCTCCGTTCAGAATAAAAGCTTCCCCTTCCCAGCAGTGGCTCCTCTCATTCTCCACGTAGTCCAGATTCATTTTCTTAATCTTCCTCCAGAAAACATCCCAGTTTGCCCAATTTGGAGCAAATCTGAACCACTTAACACATAGCCAGTGTGTGAGGTTTATGAAACCCTGCTCCTCGTCTGTCCAACAGACCTCCTCAGGGGTTACCTGGGAACCAACAAGGGAAGCATGTTGGGGGGAAGCTCAAGTTGAAGTGAAATGCCTTAGCTTTGCTTTAACCTGTTCAGGGCATATAGGGAAAATAGATTAGAAAGAGGAACAGAAAAAACAATGGATTCTACCAGCCTGGCTGAGGAGCAGTTAGCTAGCTGGGTTCCCATCCATGCACTAGATGGTAGTCAATGACATAGGATGCGACCAAGATGTCCCCTTCTGGGAGCCACAGTTCTGCTGACCCTGAAGGCCAATATCTAATCACCTGGCACCCCACAGGGAGTCCTGTGGTCACCTGGACTAATGGATTCCCAAGTCCGACCAGATGGTGATCTCAATTCCCACTGAGATGCTCAAATGTGAAGATGTGAATAACAGGACCAGAGAGAAATTGATCTTTTATTTTTTTAGAGAGCCAGAGGAGGGGCAGATGGAGAGAGAGAAAATCTTTAAGCAGGCTCCACACCCAGCTCAGAGCCCCATGCGGGGCTTGATCTCACAACCTGAGCCGAGATCAAGAGTCAAACGCTTAACTGACTGAGCCACCTAGATGCCCTAATCTTTTTTAAATCTACTTCCCAGAATAGTATTCTGCAATTACTGTTTAATACCTGATTAGCATAATTAGATCAAAGGCAGAGGACTTTCTTTTTCCATTGGAGGAAGGTAGGAAAAAAAAGAGAGAGAGAAAAATATACACTAAGTTCTGGTGTAAAAAAGTCTTAAGTTCAAATCCTGGCTCTGTCATTTGCCAGCTGTGTGGTCTGGAGGAAATTACTTAACCTCGCTGAGGCAGAATCTCTTCATTTGTAAGATGGGAATGACCGCTAGTAAGATCTATTTCAGAGGTTGAGAGCATTACATGAGGTGATAAATGTAAAGCCTTAGGAAAGTGGCTAAAATTTCATATGCCCATATATTCCAATAGCATGGATATGTCTATTTGATTGAATTATTAAAATCTGTTCCATTACTTTGCCATTAGGAAAAAAAATATCCAAAGGTCCAAACCATGGACACTGAGTAGTAAAAATTCTTAGTAGCCATTTGCCAACTCCAGCGCAATAGCCATAAAATGCAACCAATTAAATTACCAAAAGCATGACCCAAACATTTCTAATGCCATTTCTATCTGACTTTGATTTTTAAAATTTTTTAATATATTGTGGTAGATTCATCCTCCTAATAATATTCACTGTAAGGGTGCTTGGGTGGCTCAGTGGTTGAGCATCCAACTTGATTTCAGCTCAGGTCAGGATCTCAGGGTCGTGGGATGGAGCCCAGTCTGCTTGTGATTCTCTCTCTCCCTCTCCCTCTGCTCCTCCCCCCATTTGCACTCTCTCTCTTTCTCTAAAATAAATTAAAAATAATAATAATAATAAAATAATATTCATAGTAGTTAATAATAAAACTAGTATGGATTCTCCCAGAATACTTGTGTAGCTAATGTTTGTGCTGAGCTTCAGAGGAAAGCCAGCCCAAGACAGACCCTTGCTGGTGATAAACCAAGCAACATTCATCTAAGCACCAATTACTTAAATAATGGAGTCAGACTGATCCAGGTGAAAATTCTGTTTTTGTTTCTTACTACTCAGCAGACAATTTTGGGCGATTACCTAAACTTTCTGAGCCCTGGTCTCCTTCTCTACAATGGACACAGTGATAATAATAATGTCTTTCATAGTGTTTGTGGGGATTAACTAAGAAGAGCATGAGCACTTGAAAAATGCCCTTCATCTTTACCTTTCTCTGCCCTCTCCCAGGCTCGCTCTGGTCTATTTCACATTCTGCTTATTTGTGAGATCCATAGGAGCAGGGACCATGTCTGTCTTCTTCATCATTTTTTCCCTAGTGTGTAGCACATAATAGGTAATGAATATCTGCAGAATGAATGACTGAATAAATATCAGCTTCCACAAGAACATGAGGAACGTGGTGTTGTTACCTGTTCTTTCCTCCTACCTTCCTCCTGACTCCATTTCCCTCCCTCCCTGAGGTGATAGCCATCTGAACAACACCGTGACAGTAGATATTTTTAGATAGAGATGCTGGGTATTGAGCTCTTTCTCTCCATCTGCCTTTATTCCTGTGCTACTAATAGCTTTGTGGATTTTTTTCCACCATAGGATGAATGGCAACTCTCAGCTGAGAACATCTTCTGAAGTGACTCTTGGTGGTATGAAGTTATTTTAAACCTGTGATATCTCATCTATTTAGCAATCAAAGATGAGCTCTATGGGCACTCCCAGAACCATGTAATAGGCTGGCTGTTCAAGGATCCCTAGGTAATGAACCTTCTCTTCCTTCCCAAAATGTCTCAGACAAGCTCAAAGAAAAAGGTAATGGTACCCAGGTGGAATGCAAAAGCTCAGTTCACACTTGGCATTGGAAGCCCATGTCAGTGGACCCAGAGAATGAGGCAAAATGAGAAAGGAAGCAATTTGTCTTATTAACTACCCTATTCCACCTTGCTTTATAGCTCCAGGCGTTATTGACCCCCCAAATGTCTAGGGCTCTCCAACACTGAAATCTCTTCCCTGCCCTACATCTCACTCCCACAGTGGCTCTTTCATTTTGCTTTTACAATTTTTTTAAATCTACATTTATATATTAGTTAACAAAATAATGACCTAACTACCTTGAATAGCAAATTTTCTTTCTTTGATATTTCCTAATGGGTGTTCCACTAAATTTGTGTTTCTTTATTGCTCATCATTCTATCCCCAGAAACCAGAATCTGGTAGGTTCTCAATATTTATTAAAAGAATAAAATAATAGGATATTCTGTGAATAAAAGGACTTAAATTGCTTTTGATTTAAGTAGGTTTGACTGTAACAGAAATTCAAAATATCAGTAGTTTAAAATAAGTCATAACTATTTCTCCCTCATATAAAAGTCGAGAGGCTGATAGTTCAAGGCTGATATGGTGCTTCTGCTTCACAAGAAAACAGAGCCAGTAAGTATGAAACTATGGAGAGGTCAATGCCTTTAGAAGTTGTAAGTTTTATATAATTACAAATGACAGTGAGTAAAGTATGGGCCCTTTAGACAAGATCAAACGTAGGTTCTAAAGCTTACTACATGTATGAACTTGGGTAAGTGAGTGAACTCTCCTAGATGTGTTTTCTCAGCTATAGGAAGAAGGATAAGGAGGAGCAGGTAGAGGAGGAGGAGGAGGAGAAGAGGAGGGGGGAGAAAGGGGAGAGGGAGGGGGAGGAGGAAGGAAAGTGGGAGGAAGAAGAAAACAACTCATGAGTAAACACAGAAACATCATAGGCGAAGGAAAAGGTCCACGTCCCACAACTTTCCAGGGAAAATCATGATCTCTCCAGCTGGCCATCTCTCTGACTTGGCTCTTACTTACCATGGTTTCAGAATTCCTAACAAGGAGTGAATTAGTATCCCTCCAGCTAGGAAAATGAACCAAATAACACAAGGATCTGGGGAGGCGTTCTAAATCTTTATCACTTCTACAAAACATCATAATGCTGTGTCACGTTTACGTGCTGAGCAAAGACTTGGCACATAGTAGGAGACCAATATATTTCAGTTTTCTTCTCTTCCAGTCCTCAATCTTAAGTGGTATTTATTAGATTTACTTTTTTAAACGATTCTGTTAGAGTTATACCTTCAGATTTAAATCCAGGATAATCCAAAATCTACTCATTTTATTCGCAAGAGTATGACTTCTTGATCTTCTATAATACCTTTAAATGAATATGGGATGTTTCTAATTCCTGTGTGTTGAGCAGTGAAGAGTTATTTTAATATCATGTCTTAATTATAGATCTCAGGAGTGGGCAGTTGACCTGGAGTCCAAGGAACCAGAAGCTTGAAATAACAATAACATTTTTTCCTGGCTTTCCTAATCTATAATATGGGTAGAAATATGTCAGCCAGTTTCAGAATTCCTAAACTACACTAATTTAGTCACTTCCAGTGGTGGAGGGGAGAGGGCAGGCACGAGTGTCAATCAGAAATGTTTAAAGAGATATTTCCTTGTATTATTTTTATTGAAGACAACCCTTTAGGAGTCCTTCTTTCTCCAGTTATAATCTGGAGTTGTCAAGACTGGCTACACAGGTCTTGAGGACCCTGAAAATCCCTTCCATTAACTTGAAAATTCCCTTTGCCGCTTTCCTAAATCAGACCCTCAGTTTCCTAAATTCCATATATGTCCTTTTTTAAAAATTGAGGAATAATTGACATATAAAAAGCTGTACATATTTAATGTATACAACTTGATGCATTTGGGGATAGGTATGTCCTATCCTCATGAAACCATCACTGTCATAAAGACCATAAACATATCCATCACCTCCCAAAGTTTTCTCTCACCCTATTAGTAGTAGTAATAGTAGTAGTAGTAAGTACACTTAATGTAAGATCTACTCTCTTAGCAAATTTTAAATACACAGTACACTACTGTCAGCTATAGGCACCATGCCATATAGATCTCCACAACCTAAGTATCTTGCATAATTAAAATGTGAGCCCCTTAACCCCCTCATTTCCCACTCTCCCCAGCCCCTGGCAATAACCCTTCCACTCTGTTTTTAAGAGTTTGCCTGTTTTATTTTATTGTATTGTATTATTTTATTTTATTTTCAAAGATTTATTTATTTATTTTAGAGAAAGAGAGAGTGCACGCAGGAGGAGGGAAAGAGGGAGATGGAGAGAAGCAGACTCCTCACTGAGCATGGAGCCTGACGAGGGGCTCGATCTCACAACCCCAAGATCACGACCTGAGCTAAAATCAAGAGTTAGGCACTTAACAGACTCAGCCACCCAGGCGCCTCAGAGTTTGTTGATTTTAAGATTCCACATATAAGTGCAATCATTCAGTATTCATCTTTCTGTGTGTGGCTTATTTCACTTAGTATAGTATCTTCAAGTTCCATCCACATTGTTGAAAATAGCAGGATTTCCATAATTTTTAAGAATGGCTAAAATCAATGAATCAGGAAACAATAGGTGTCGGTGAGGATGTGGACAGAGGGGAACCCTCGTGCACTGTTGGTGGGAATGCAAACTGGTGCAGCCACTCTGAGGAATAGTATGGAGTTTCCTCAGAAAGTTAAAAATAGAGCTACCCTACCACCCAGCAATTGCACTACTAGGTATTTATCCAAAGGATAGAAACAGTATGATATGCCTCAAAATAAATGCCTCAAAATAAATTTTCTTTATTGTGTTTTCAGTTTGCTGAGCTGCTTAGACCTAGGTTTATACTTTCCATCAAATTTAAAATATTTTCAGCCATTATTTCCTCAAATATTTTTTCTGCCCATCCTTTCTTCTACTCTGCCATTGCAAATATATTGGACCCCTTAAAGTTTTCCACAACTCACTCATGCTGGTTTTTTTCCCCAGTGTTTTTCTACATACATTTCATTTTAGGTAGTTTCTATTACTACATCATCAAGTTCACTCATCTTTTCTTCTGCAACATCTAATCTGCTGTTAATACCATCCACTGTGTTTTTCATCTTAGATATTACATTATTCACTTCCAGAAGCTCAATTTTTTTTTCTTTAAATATATCTTCCCTATGTCTAATAAACATGGGGGCGGGAGGAGATACTGTGTTATCTATAAGAGGACTAAGCCAATGCAGACAATTTTAAAAGCCAACCAGGTGCCCAGAGGGGAAGAAGGATTCTCCCCATCTCCAATGATGAACTCGCTTGAGGGTCTTTTAGATTTCTGCTGGGACCTTTCCCCTGTTGAAATCATCACACTCTGGGCAAAAAGTGGCATTTCTCTCACATCACAGTATTTCTTAAAATTCCTCAGTGATAAGAATGGCTTGGGGTATTTATTAAAAGCGCAGACTCTTATGCTCCAACTCAGTCCTACCGGATGAGAATTTCTAAAGAGAAAAAAATCTCTATTCTTAACAAGTACCCCCATCATCATGGAAGTTAGGGAAACAGTATGCATGGATTTGCAAGGCGAGACACCTCTAAGCAGTTTCTTTCATTGAGCTTGGTCTGCACCTAAAAATTCCTGACAAGCTGAAGAAGGATGGAGACAGGACTATAGCTACATGCTCTGGAAAGAGAGGCTTCCCATGCCCCTAAGTACCTTAGCTAAAAAGAATGTTTATCTTTTCAAACGGTCTCAATTTTACAATGTGTGCTTAATTAAAGCAGAAATATCAGTTAATTTTGCTAAAACAGTGAAATGTTGCCATTTATCTTTCTTGATTTTTACAATTTATAACTGGTCCTGATATCCATCATTTGAAATGATCCATTCATGATTTGAAGGAGCAACTATAAGCTCATTATACCTCTGTGAGTTGTAATTAGTGAATGGACCTAGTTGACCACCAAATACTGCAGTCTACTAGTCATCAAAGATGCAGTAATTCCTGTGAGTTATGGAAAAATGTTACTTTGAAGAAAAAAATGTTACTTTGAAGAAAAAAAAGTCTTCTCCCATGAAATCCAATTGCTAATGCTGGTCTGCAACAAACAAAGCTTAGAACACTAAGGGAATGATAACATTTAGCCAAAACTTAGAAGTTTTATCATGGGGGAGGGGGGAATTGATATGTTGGAATTTGCAAATCTGGGTCATTTATAAATTAACGTCTCAGGAGATATTTCCTGAAAAAGAAAAAACAGACTCTACTGTAATTGTATTTTCAAATGTTATAAAATGAGAAACTCCTATGTGTAACTAGGCAATTAAAAAAATCATTTGCTATTGATTTTAATTCACCGTTTTGTTTAATCTTATTTTTTCCCTTAGATTTAATAGGATGTTTTCCTTCACTGAGGCAGATTTTTCTGCACATCAAGACTAGTCACCTCACAAACAAACATAGCTACAGCCCTTCCACATCTTTTTCTTTTGCAGGTGTCCAAAAACCCTTTACTCTTTAATATCCCATGGATAATACCAATAGAATGCCAGTGATGTTCAGAACTTTTTCTAACCAACTAAATCTCCCCTGGAATTCCAGCTCATTAAACATTCACATGAGTAAGTGACCTCAGGTAAATCTTTACCCATAAAATGATGGGAAGAAGGGACAGAAGCAGGACTGAATCGTCATGGCAGTTTCTGGAGGTCCAATATCTAAGGCACTCATTTTATTTTTGTACTGTATATTTAAAAGCACTAAACCCAGGGGTGCCTGGGTGGCTCAGTCAGTTAAACGTCTGATCTTGATTTTGGCTCAGTCATGATCTCAGGGTCGTGAGATCAAGCCCTGCACTGGGCTCCCCGCTTGGTATGGAGCCTGCTTGAAATTCTCTCTCTCCCTCTTCCTCTGCCCCTTCCCCCCACCACGCTTGCACTCTCTCTCTAAAATAAAATAAAAATAAAATACAATAAAATAAATAAAACAAGCCCAGAGTGTAATACTTTCAGATTCTAATACTAGCTCTGAGATTGAGAAAAGTTTCTCAATCTCTTTAAGCCTCCCTTCCCTTTAAGCGAGGTAATACTATTATCTGCAAGACAAGATTATTATAAGAATTAAATGGGATAAGTCATATAAAACAATTAACATAAAGTCTAGACCACGATTAGTCTTCCACAACTGTTTGCTCTCATATATTATTGTTTTGAATTGTATGAATAGAGGTAGTAATAAGCTGTTGAAAGTTTAGCTAAGCTGCTCCATGCTGGTGCTGCCTTGGCATCTGTTTTGTTTGGCCAAGGGGTCTACAGAGACCTTAAATTAATAATAGCCCCTCATATAAGCACATGTCCCAGACAACAACCTGCAGAGTCACGAGCAAATTGAGTTCCTGATATGACCTTCCCAGCTGCCCTTGCGATCAACAGTCTCTCCCTGTGTACCTCTTAGACAAGACGTCTATGGGGCTTACCAAAATCCTGCTCTTTTGATTTCAATTTACCAATCCAGCTTTTGCCCAGGAACCCCAAAGCACTTCATCCACAGACCCTAACAAAGGCATGTGTCCCAGGTTCCATCTCTCTGCCCTTACTCTGCCTTGACCTCCCCATGTGGCCCCTCGAGGCATGCCAAGGACTTCCTCCAGGACCTGAAGTAATAAACTTCTCTATTTCCATTCCTCTTGTGGTCTGTTTCTGAAACTTGGCTCATCATCTGGCACCCTGTGCTCGATTTAACAACAAGTGTTAATTTGACAGATTCATAAAATAACCTCTAAAACACTGGCGCTGTTGCTGACTTTCGTAGACCTGGCTGTTTCTTGGGCCCTTTAAGAACCTGGAGGACTTTGACATCCACTCTCAGTGACACTCATATTGCACAGCACCTGCCCAGCTATTGCTCAGAATAAGGGACTACTTCCCCCTTCCCCCTCTGTATCTCATCCTTACAGGTATATCTCATGGTTTTCCATTAGAAACCAAGAGCCTTTTGGACATCCTGAGATAAAAACAAATACTCATTTAAGTTAGCTTATCCAACATTATAGAACCCTCCATTTCTCACTGGCCCTGTGTTAGTACAATTTATGGCCATTTTAAGAACAAATCTATTATCTCTAGTATGTAGATTAATAGACACCAAATCATTCAGTCTGGTGCTTATGCAAATGCTTTTGTCTTCCTCTGGACCTCTGGACGGGGTGGTCAGGAGGGCAGGCAGTGAGAGAGAGCTTGTTTTTATGATCATCTGAGGGCCTCTGTAAGTCATCTCAGCCTTCAAACCTGACTCACAAATAAAAAAGCCAAAATCATAAACCAAATCTAGCGCAATTACTCCCTCTTTGCCTTCTTCCCTTGCTCATTGTACAAAAGTGTTTTCACAACACAATGGTAACCAACCAGCGTCCAAGACCCTATGACAGGTTCCTTTGGAGAAATTCCAGAGAGGGTCTTCCACTCTGTAGACCATGGCTCTGGTTTGCAGTAAAGATGAGGATGTGCTGAGTTTATTGAGCAATGCCCCACTATTTCTACCTACATTTTTTAAGGTGGGGAAAAAGTGGATCTGCAGCATATTTTCAGCAATCTCAATTAATGATATCTACTGCCTGGTTCACGTGTGGCTCTGCTAAGGAATTAGAGGGATGGAGAGAGGACAGTGGATTTGGAGCTAGACTACCTGCATCCACTGCAGATGCTTAATAACTGTGTGACCTCAAGCAAAGTGATTAAACTTTTAAAATTGAAATGCCCCTGCTGGGTGCCACATCCCATCCATCAGCAACTCCTGTCCTTCTGAATGTCTCTAAAATACGTTTTGACTCCATTTCCTTCTTTCTGTCTCCACGGCCAACACTCAAATGCAGCCTCCATCATCTCTTGATTGGACTCTCAAAACTCTCTCCAGTCTGGTTTCCCTGCTTCCTCTCTTGGACTTCTATGATTCAGTTTCCACATAAAGTGATCTTGTAATTCCACACCCAATTCCAACATGTGGGAGGTTCTCCCACACCACCAAGCAAATCTCCAGTCCCAGCTGGGTGTCCTACAATTCAACTCAATTCTGACACTATCTACCTGAACATAATGTCAGATTTCACAGGTTGCCCTCCAAACACACACACGCACACGCACACACAGAAGCCAATTAAAAGCCCAGGTGCCTGGGCTTCTGACCAATTGGGTATAGATTGGAGGTTCCCCGGACCCCCTCTCTGGGTTGAATTAATTTGCTGGAGTGGCTCACAGAGCTCAGGAAAACATTTTACATACTAACATCATAGATTTATTATAAATGGATATAACTTAGGAACAGCCAGATGGAAGAGATGCGTGGGGCAAGGTATGTGGGAAGGAGCACAGAGCTTCCATGCCCTCCCCAGACACGCCACTGTTTCCAAATCTCCACATGTTCACCAACACCAGAGGTCTCTGAATCCCATATTTTGGGGCTTTTATGTTGGCTTCATTACATAGGCATGATTGGTTAAATCATTGGCTATTGGAATTGAACTCAATCTCTAGCCCCTCTCCTCTCCCTGAAGCTGAGGGGAGTGAGGCTGGGACTGAACGTTCCAACCCTCTAATAATTGGCTCCACTGGCAACCAGCCCCCATCCTTAGGTAAGATCAAAAGTCACCTTACTAACATAACAATGGACAGCTTTATCTTTCTCAGCACTTAGCTAATTACAAGGGCATTAGAAGCTCTGTGCCAAAATATGGAATGAAAACCAAATACATTTTTATTATAAATCACAATACCACAGATCTTAAATCGGATCATACTTGTGCCCTGGCTAAAATTACCTTTAGCTTCCCATCTCCAAAACATCTTACCATGGCTTATGAGTCCCTGCTTAACTTGGCCCATGCCCATACCTATCAGACCTCATTTCCTCCTTCACTTTGCTCCCACCATGCCAGCCTCCTTTCTGTTCTTCAAAAACAGAACAGGTCTTCCTGACCTCTTTGCTTTCAAACTCGCTGGTGGGTCTGCGTGGAATGCTCTCTCCCCAGATCTCTATGTGACTGGTCCTTTTCATTCCATATGGCTTTGTGTAAATGTTATCCCATCTAAATGCTGCCTATGCATAGTATTTTTCTTATCAATCTGTTTCTTTCATAGAATATATCACAAATTAAAAATACCGATTTATTATTTTCTGGCTCTCCCGTGAAATGTATGTGTAACCGAGGCCTGTTTTACTCACAGCTGTTTCTTCCCTGAATAGCTTTAAGTAGACAAAATTCTAAGGCAGCCCCCAAGATTTCTGCCCCCTAGATACACACTCTGTGTAATCAGTCCCCTCCCGACGAGTGTAAGCAAGACTCAAGAGTACAGTCGGACATCAATCCCATGACAAGGTTACATTATACAGGAAAGATGAAGATATTCCCCAGATGTAATTAAGGTCCCTAATCAATAGGCTTTAAGTTAATCAAAAGGGAGATTCTCCCGGGTGGGCTGATCTAATCAGGTGAGTCTTTTAAACGAAGTCAGAGAGATAAGCAAGGTGCTTGCCTGGTGTCTTGGAGAAGTTAGTTCCAATGTTATGAAAGAAGGCCACATAGCAGGGACCTGAGGATAGCCTCTGGGAGCTGAGAGTGGTCTTCTGCGAATGGCTAAAAACAAAGGGGACCTCCATCATACCACCACCAAGAAATGAATTCTACTACCAACCTGAGCTTGGCGAGCACACCAAGCATCCACTGAAGACTGCAGCCCCAGCTGACACCAAGGTTTCAGCCTGATCTAAGTCTAGGCCATGCCTGGGTTCCTGAACCCAGAAAGTGTAAGCTAACAAATGTGTTTGCAACAATAGAAAGCGGACACAGATAGCAAGGTGCCTGGCACATAGCAGGCCTGTGGTCAATACTGTTGGATGAATGTAATATCCGATTGTTTTAAAACGTTTTCCTGGAGTGAAAAAAAGGGAAAACATGAGGGTATGAAGGGGAGCATGAAAAAGGAAAGGAAGAAACCAAATATGGACAAATGCTTCATGATTATCCCAAGGGTGAGCCCTACCGGTACAGCTCAGCATATGTATCTCATGACTAATTTGCCCAAAGGTCTTGGACCATTTGGAGAAGGAAATACTGGGGAAATAGACAGGAAGGATGGGTTTTACTCACTGTAAATTAAAGGGGGTTGTATGCAGATGAACTAAACAGAAGAAATCTGGTAAGAATTTCAATCAGGGGTGGAAAAAAAGCAAATTTCATTCCCAGATTGCCAGAAACTCAAACAAAGCACGGACCTTAACTCCTGTAAGCCTCATGTACCTTGAAACCTTCAAGTCAATGCACCAAGCAGAGGAAAAACCTCAAAGGTTTTTTGTTGGTTTGTTTGCTTTGTTTTGTTTTGTTCCGCTTTCCCGGAGGAGTGGAAATCTATTATCTACATCTTAATTACAGCAGTATACAGTGCCTCCTAAGACTCACCAAGCAGCTCACAGAGGCCTCGTAGGGTCCCAGCCTGTGCAAGTAGAAAGAACCGCAGCAAGGTGAAGAGACATTGATTTTTCTCTCCAGCTCTGCAGTCCTGAGCAGGGAGACCAATGACAAGCCCTTCCACTTCAGGATCCCAAAGTGGTTGTAAAGGGGGAATAATAATTTAGGCTATCCATCATCACTCAGGAATAAGGGTGAGGGTCACATGAATACAGAGATAAGTGTCTGGAGCTATGTAAATGGGCAACTGATTAAAAGCAGGTCACAGAGAGGAATCAGTAAGCTGTTTTCCTGGCAGAGATCTTGTCTTCTTTCTTTGTCTTCTGCTCAACAACTGGTAAGGGGCTCTGGACCCAAGAAATAAATCAATCTTCCAAGGCTGTTGTTGAAGGACTTAATCTGTTAGCACTCCCAAGAACCCAGCACATCAGGAAAATGTAGAACAGCTATCACTTTACCAACATGGCACTGAGAGTCATAGGCTGTTTCCCAGACTAGCTCAATTTATACCACTGATGATAACTTTGACTTGTTATTTACACAGTGAATAGTACTGAGCACCCTTTCTATGGCTGGCTGTAGACATGAGGTACAGAGTGGCAAATGAAACAAATCCCTTGTCTTCATAGGGGTCACAATGTCCTCTAAAGACAACCTTTGCCTACTACACCCCTCCTCAACCTCAGCCCACCTATACACACCTCCAAATCTTTAAACCATACCTCGTTGTGGAGACACTTCCTTCATGAAGACATCCCCCAGTCTCCCAGGGGAAGTTGTCCTCAGAATATCTAGACACTCAAATTAGGGCAGGAACTCATCATGAGCTGTCTTGTGATACAGACTTCGCCTCCCTATTTCAAGCAGCTTTAAGGTTAAGGATGGCACTTTGATCTTCTTGGTATCACACAGTAATCCTTAACACATCTCACCCAAATGCAGTAACTGCCCATCAGTACGTAGTTCTCAAATGTGTTGTTTCAACACATTGTGTCTCATGTGATTTGTTTTTCATACATATATCAAGTTTATGGATGCCTTTACTTTTAAAGGGAAATTAAAGCAGTATAAGTTTACCCCCATAATCGTATTACCATGATTCAAGTCATTTTGGGTACTCTCTCTCCAACGGGACAGGAGATTGGAGCTTTAACTTGAGAACTAGTAACTATGCATGCCCTGAGGGCATCCTTCGGAGTGTGCTGTAGACCTGACCCTTACCCATGATTTGGATGGTAAAATCAAGCAAACTAATAAACAAATATGGAAAGTTGATTTTTCAGGGCATTTTAAAAATACTTTATAAGTACTAGAAGCATTTATGTAACATAGAGAGTAGAGAGTAAAAATCTCTTCCCTCTAAACTGACTGTCTGTAGCTATGTCCGGAAATTTTTCTATGCCCATATGTGCATTGTAGCCAACTCTTTAACAGATTGTCATCTCCTCAGCACTGCCTAGTTTTCCCTTCCTCAACCCCTATTCTTCTATAACAGCTTTTGGTACAGAGTTTTGGAAAGGAAGAAGAAAATTCTTTGGGTGATGCTATCAAGAGGCGTGGTGATTTTTTTTTTTATTCTTATGTTAATCCCCATACATTACATCATTAGTTTTAGATGAAGCGTTCCATGATTCATTGTTTGTGCACAACACCCAGTGCTCCATGCAGAACATGCCCTCCTCAATACCCACCACCAGGCTAACCCATCCTCCCACCCCCCTCCCCTCTAGAACCCTCAGTTTGTTTTTCAGAGTCCATCGTCTCTCAATGGTTCGTCTACCCCTCCGATTTCCCCCGCTTCATTCTTCCCCTCCCGCTACCTTCTTCTTCTTTTTTTTTTTTCTTAACATATATTGCAGAGGCGTGATTTCTATCATGTTAAACGACCATTGAGTGTGGGCAGTCATTGTATCTACCGAAGCTCAATGACTGTATCTTCAGCCCCTTAAATGCAGCTTCTCTGGCAATTCTGGCTGAGGAAAGTGTCAATGGTTTGAAAGATTTGTAATCTGCCGGCCTGAAAGTTGTAGACTGACCTATAAGTAGTATGAGACTGGACAATCTCCCACTGCCCCTCCCCTGCTATCTATCACCTCTATCTCAGACCCTGCCAGTGACACTTTTGAATCTGTTCCATAATATTCTCCAAGACTTGTGGTAAGAATGGGGAAAAGGGTGGGGGCAAATAAACCTTTCATCTCCTTTTTTATATAGGCCTCCGATGGGTGAAGTGTTCAAAGAGCTATCCCAGTTTCTCCATCCCTGCTATGAATGCAGGAAACTTAGGACTTCAGAACAGGTCTGTGTTAATTTAATAACTCTCTGAAAGCAAGTCTATAAAATAAAATGGAGGTCTTCTGTGAAGCTGGGGTGTTCTTGGATTACCGCTTGGTTAAGCCTACGGAAAGGAATGGATCAACCACAAAGATGCCACCAGCATTCAGCATGAAGCAGCAGATAAAGAAGGCTCCTTTAGCATCAGCAGAGGCTCCTGACCTACAAAGAGAGTCAAGATAGGGATTTGCACAACTGAAATCCTGCTGCTGTGTAAAGTCACCAATTGGGTCTGGCTCAGTGGTTATAGACTGAGTGCTTTCAAATCTACCCAAGTGACACTGAAGACTCTTTAGTTCCCAAGCAAGCACGGATGTTCCAAATCAAGACAGAGAAGTAGACAAATCCAATCCTTAACTCCTAACTGTTCACTGGAGTGTCTGAGTGGCAGCTCATATGGAAAAATAGTGTGACTCATCAAACCCCTGGGGCGGTGGCGGGGGGGGGGGGGGTGGCAACAAACAGACCTGAGAGTCTATCGCATAAGATTGACTGATAATGTATAATTGACCCATGATCACCTTTCCCACCACTGCTACAAAGATGGTAGTCTATTTTAATGTATGAAATGGATAAAAATAAATAAATAACCTTCATCCACTGCAGCTAATAGGGATGTTTAATAGTGTTACACAGGAAATGACACAGTTGGGGATCCTTTTCAGCTTGGACACATTGAAAATTATCTTTCCTGCCTGCAAGGAATGGAAATGAAAAGCCCTCCCTTCCACCAGAGCTCAAACAGAGAATACAGAAGCAGCAGTAGGTAAGACACAGAAAATTCCATAGAAATAGAGAAGTTATTTCTGGATAATTGGCAGCAGACATGTTTCAGAGCACATGGGAGGAAGGATCTCCATAGCAACACAGTTGATGATGGCTCCATATTTAAACTAAATGTTGAGCCTTTACGCTTTCAGAGGCTGAAGATTTCCTGTACTTTTTGGTAATAAGTTCTCTAACTCAGGGAAGCAAGCATTCCAGCAGAGGTCCACATAAGGCAAGAAGAGCATGAGATATGCAGAAAATAATTCACAGATCTTACAGCGTTTATAAAAGAAAGAAAAATCCAGATCAAATGAGAATCAAATCACTGGCTAAATCTTTCAGCAGTTCCTAGTGAGGATCAACAGGATGTTAATTACAAGCCTATTGGACAACATTTTTAGTTTGTTATAATTATGCTTGTGTCACAAGTACAATGACATTGCCTATAATATTCCATAATATCCTTTATTTTCAATGAATACTCTTTTGCCTTAAAGAGTTTTATGTTACAGATAGATCAAATCC
This sequence comes from Mirounga leonina, assembly GCF_011800145.1. Lineage (NCBI taxonomy): Eukaryota > Metazoa > Chordata > Mammalia > Carnivora > Phocidae > Mirounga > Mirounga leonina. The sequence goes on from NW_023270453.1 coordinate 32,186,505, forward strand.
TATCTCATTCAAGATCCTGATGTCTATGGTAGGGTCAGGTTGATAACACCCCTTGCAGAATCCTTTACTGGACAAAGCTTAGTCCATCCATGAGACTGGACACTACAAAAGCAACATTAGGGGATATTTTTGTTCTTGGTGTTGATTTGGTGATCTGCTAGTTTCTGTTTGAAAATATTATAATGGAAATGGGACACAGTAGTGATCTTAATGCCCCGTGCAGTTTACCCTCCTATTCATCTCCCTTTAAAGACTGGCAGGTTATAATTTGGTTATTGGTACCTCCAGGAACCCACTCCAATACCACACTCGGTGGCACTGTCTTCTTCCTTGTCCCATTGGCCATGCCACCTCCACTAATTGATTGATTCTCGGCTAAAGATCCAGTAAAGTGTAGTCTTTCTTTTAGTGCAAAGTTTTAAACTTTTACTATTACCAAGGCTACTAATAGAGCGAGAACAAAGCCATTAGCCAAAGAAACACAGACATCAACAAGCTGCTGTGGGTTCTTTTAGTTAATAGAATGGATATTACAGGCATCCAGACAGTTAAATGGCAATATTTAAAAAAAAAATCTGTTCCTATGCTTAATTTTCTACGGCCTGATAAAGCAATGTAATCTACTCCTAACACAAGAAAGGAAATTCTTAAAGCATTTATTATATTTGGGTATTATTTGACCCAGATTCACCACTTCTGGTAATTCATCCTAAGTCATCCAAAATATGAAAGGGTTTTTAGCAATGTTAATCACAGTGTCGTTTTAATAGCTAAAAATTGGAAATAATCTAAATGTCCAGCAATAGGAGCGTGACGAAGCAAATTATGATACATTCATTTATGATGACCTAACATCTTACAATATTAATCTTTATGCTTTTTTTTGTTGCTCTGTACTCCATTATACATGACCCTTCTCCTAGTTAACCAGAGGCATTCGAAGGAAATTGGGATTATTAGGGTGAGAATGGAAAGAAAGAAATGTATCCAAGTCTTCACAACTTCCAAAATAAGCCTTGCTGGTCACAAGGAATCACTTTTGGGGGAAAACTGGCTGATGGAGTTTATGCAACAATAATTAGCTGGAAAGGAAAATGTAGGTGATCATGCCCCCCATCTCTCTTCCTGATTGGGAGGAGAGATAGGGCATGATCTTGGGGCATGGGTGCCACCCAAGACTAAGGGAATAGAGAATAGACCTATGGGGACCACATGAAGAAAAGTCAGAATCAAGAGACAAGCCAAACCTCACCATTGGAGGAAGCCCATCTCAGGGCAGGTGTTGTGAGCCCCAGCGAGCAGTTCTCACTGATGTCAATGGGGGCCTTCTGGCCATGGCTCTCTGCAGGTCTCCAATGGTTTCTTCCTAGCAAACGGAAGATCACCTGTGCCCTGAGCCTCTGAAGACCTCCAAACTACCCCATTTGGACTGATACATTTTAGGATACTCATGAGCCCCTTAAGCTAGACTGTAGGGTCCTCTATGTGAAGAGAGTAATGAAAAGATACCAAGAAATCTCCAGCATAAATACTTGAGCAGGCCTGTAGGGTCCTTTAAACATACAATAACTACAACAACTACTATTTACTACCTGCCGAGCACAGTTTTAAACATTTTATAAGTATCAAATTCTATCTTCACAACAGCCTTTCCTATGAGGTACATACGGTCATTGGCCCATTTTACAGATGGGGAAACTGAGGCAAAAGGCACTTAGTAGCTTGCCCATGACCACACAGCTAATAAGCAGTGAATATAGGATTGATACCTAGGCAGTATGGCCCTGGAGTTTATGGTATGCAACTTTCCATAGGCTGCCATTAAAAATAATGTTTCTACTGAGTTTGTAACAACCCAGAGGAAGTTTGCATTATTAAATGAACTGACCAGAATTCAATACTGTGCCTACAATGTGGTACACATATAACAAAATAGACTCCAAGATGTTAATAATATTTGACTCTGGATGGCAGGAAAATTGAGTGATTTAAGTTTTCTTTTGTTTCTGTATTAAAATTTTTTTTCTATAATGAGCATGTATTACATTTGAATTCTGGGGGAGAAACTCATTTTTGGTGTCTCTTGAGCTTCTCAAACACACGTGCATGCACACACACAAACACACACTCACACAAATGATTTCGAGTTATAAACTCCAGCTCTATGAAGAAATTGTGTATTTTAGCAACAGTGAGAGAAGCCACAGAGCATATTTCTAACTCAAGTAGTTCAAAAGTACTTTGACACTCTGCAGAACAAGCAAGAAATAGCAATTATGCTAAATTTATCCTTTCTATTACTTTGATAGGAGGGACAGGATCATGGATAACAGAGATGAGGTCAGCATAAGTTGTCACGTGAGTAGCCTTGACATCTTTCAACATTCTTAAAGCTTGGGGTTGTCTTGATATACTAACTTTCCCAAACAGAATCAAAGGAAGATAGCCCCAACTTTTTTTTTTTTTAATTTGACAGAGAGAGAGAGCGAACGAGCATGCACACAGAAGGGGACGGGGAGGCAAACTCCCTGCTGAGCAGGGAGCCTGACGCAGAGCTCGATCCCAGGACCCCAAGATCATGACCTGAGCTTAAGGCAGACGCTTAACTGACTGGAGCCCAACTTTTTAATTTTCACTCATTATATGATGTCTTTTGATGAATGCATATGCTTAGTTTTCACACGGTTAAATTTACTGATCATCTTCTTTATGCATTTTTTGCATCTTGTTAAAGAAATCCTTCCATATCTGAAGGTGATGAAAACATCCACCTCTATTTTCTTATAAAAAGCTTTACTGTCTCCCTTCGTACATTTAGGTGTTTAATTCAGAGTTCATTTTTGTGCACAGTGTGTGAAGTACGGGTCCAATTCGATGTTTTTCCATATAGATACCAAATATCTCAGCACCACTAATTAAAACATCTGCCTTATCCACTGATATGTAATACCACCTCTATTAAATGGGCTCTCTAGGGGCGCCTGGGTGGCTCAGATGGTTAAGCGTCTGCCTTGGGCTCAGGTCATGATCCCAGGGTCCTGGGATCGAGCCCCGCATCGGGCTCCTGGCTCGGCGAGGAGCCTGCTTCTCCCTCTCCCTCTGCCTCTCCCACTGCTCATGCTCTCTCTCTGTGTGTCTCTGTGTCTCAAATGAATAAATAAAATCTTTAAAAATAAATAAATAAATGGGCTCTCTATTCTGTTCCATTGGTTTCTTTGTCTATACCTATGCCAGGACCACACTGAGTTAATTCCTATAGATCTATAACAAGTCTTGAGATATGAGAGCGGCACTAAAAACTGAAAAGAAGTACCATGCTGAGAACTGCCTGGAGAAATTACTTTAGGATCTCCAGTATCCAAAAAACAAACAGAAAACAAAACAAACAAAAAACCAAAACTGGTGGATATTTGTGCCCCATTGTTAGATGCAGTTTGCCTTATATTTGTTGATTTGTAGTCTTTACCATCATCCTTACCTCTGCTATATGAATGTGCGATTATTATGGATTCATGGTATCATGTATTATTGGTCCACTGGGATGAAAACAGGAGAGAAAACGAGAGAGCCATAGATAAATAGCATTCATGGGTAAAAACAATTAAGTTACTATTTGGGCTTCTATCTGACACTGTCCAAGGCAAGAAGGACTTCCTGATAGCATTAACATCTTGATATTCAGAATTCTGACAGATTTGATTGGCCTAATTTAGGAATGTGGGAAAGTTAGTTTATCACCAATATTATGGTGATTGCCAAACCACCCTCAAGGCTGGCATGCTCTGAATTTGGCACTGGAGAAGATGAAATATCACCGTGGGTTATCTCCTTGTTGTTATTTATCAGGCCATACTATGTGTCCCTGCCTATAATTAACAGAGCCAACCATGGTCTATCAGTTTAGGAAATGGAAAACCAAAAAAGTTAGTTTTTTAATTATGCATTTGTGTTGCATTAAAATAAGGCTTGGATAAAGAGTGAACAAACAGCATCTTGTAGACTCTGCTGTTGGTGTTATTCTTGGGTGTATCTGACTTCCATATGGTAACACCAAGGTCACTCTTAATTCCACCTTCTGTGAATATTCAAAACATTTTCTCTTATCAAGGTTTCCCCACACATATGCCCAAGAGGCACTGAAGAACAACAGCAGCAGGTCAGGTAGGTTCCTGGAGGCTCACTAAGCAATGACCTAAGAATAAGGACGTCTTATTATGAACTCACTGTGCCTTGCTAAACTCTTGCTTTAAAGTAAATAAGTATTTCCTTGGTCTTATTCTGGAGAATTTTCTGGATAAAGCTGGTTTAGCCTTAAAAACAAACTGTTTCAAATTTCTTTTTTAAAACCCCAAAAAACTAAATCTTTATACACCCAAATGTACTCATCACAATTTGTCTTATACTTGACGAAACATTCATATATATAAGGGAATTTGGTATGGATGATTCAATTATTCATACCAAATATGAATATGAAGCAGATTTATTCACTACTCTATAATGAACTAGACTGGGCCTCTCTCCAGAAAACTTGCACATGGAGGTAATCTCACAGCCCCAGACCATCCATCACACTTACTACTTACCCAGCTAGCCATCTGGTCTGCAGAGAAAAGGATAAGAATATTCTAACAAACTCTAGGCAAATTGGTCATTTCGCTGCTCACTATACACATCTCCATCATGTTCTTCTATCAATTCAGCATGTCTCAAGCTCTGGTCAAAGTTTTAACTTTGAGGAAGGATGAAACCTTGTGATAAGATAATAAGAGTAGCCACAAAAACAGTAATTATAATGGTTGATATAGGTCTATATTCTTTGCCTTGGCAATTTATCCATGCCCATGGACTGGTGCTGTTGACTTCCATATCTATACTTCGAACCTTGACTTCTCCCTTGAGCGCCAGACATGTTCTACAGCTCCCTACGTGATAATTCTATCTAGACTTCAAACAAGCATCTCTAACATATTCAAAATCAAATATTTTCTTTCCCCTAAAAATCTGTGACTCCCTTAGTCTTCATCTGGGTAAATTATATCATCAACAAAAATCTCAAGATCAAAAGTCTAGGAGTCACTCTTGATTCCTCTTTTCTCCTCACTGCTCTCATCAGTCAACTCTGTGGGCTATTCCTCCACACATGTCGGGAATTTTCCCATTTCCTTTATGTCCTTCCACACTAGCCCAAGCTGACATCATTTCTTGCTTGGATCATAAGCAATAAGCACTTAACTGGTCTTTGTCCGACTCCTATAAACCTATAATATTCTTTACAGAGTGGACAGAGCAATTTCTTTCAAATACAAATCATATTACTTATGGGCCCCTTCTTTCACCATAAAACATTCCAATGGCTTCCAATCCCCTTACAATAAAATCCAGAATCTTTACTGTGGCCTCTAAGATCTTCCATCAACCAGTCTCACCTTATTCTCTATACTTCTCTATACCTCTCACCATGCTGAAATCATGCTTATTTTTTTCTTTCGTCCTCAAATGCTCTAAGTTCACCCTAATCTCAATGCCTTTGTCCTTGCTGTTCCCTCTGCCTGGAACATTCTTCCTCAAAAACACAGGATTAGCTCCCTGTCTTTTAGGTTTTACCTCAAACGGCATAACAGAAAGACTTTCTCTAATTCTTTGTGGGAGTCGGGATCCAACCAGGAGGGCAGAAAAACGTCTAAGTATATTAAACAGAGAGAATTTAACATAGGCAATGGGCTATACCCATGATGGGTAAGCTTTGGAGCCACACAACAAATGACTACCCAAAGATTTGCAACAGCAGGAAAACTAAATGCACCCAAGACTGGAAGGCCAAGAGAGAGAAGTGGTATTATTACATCCCACAAGCCAGGATCACCAAGTGGAAGCTGGAAGAAGTTTTAGACCGGCCCAGCAGAAGTTAGAGCCACAGAAGAAACACAACCACTGCTAGGGACCCGGTAAGCACAGAGAGAGGGGGAGAAATACCCTGGCTTCTTCCATTCCTGCCCTCTGGTTTCCCACCAGTGTCTTCCATTGACTGAACCCATCTGGAAGCCAGATGACCTAGGAGCTTGGGAAACACATGCTACAGCCCCCCCCCCCCCCCACCACAACCATAATGATCACAACAGGGAAGTGTAAAAGATGGATCAGAGAGCAAAGAGCCCAAGACCGGTGCACTACCCTATTTCATCTTACCATCTCTCCTCAATTGCTCGATTTCGATCACATGATATTGTTTAGCTATCTTCATAGCACTCATTACTCTCTAGACATATCTTGATTATTTGCTTATTCATATTACCAAATTAGAATGTAAGCATCACGGTCCTGGTCTGTATATAGGTCTCTGGTAGCTTGAACAGCGCCTGACTCATGCAAGGCATTCATTAGATGTTTATTGAAAATACACTGGATGAGTGATTACTTTGTCACCAGCTTTGTGCCAAGGGCTTTACATGAACTATCTTACAGAGTCCTTACAACAATCTTGTGACTGTTTTATATATGAGAAATCTGAGGCTTAGCGGAGTATTATGAAGCACTGCGTCTTTGATAGATTCCAGGACCCAGTAGGCTATCAATAATATAAACTCCAAAGGAGAAATGACCGTCTCCATATATAATACGTCAATATGACACTGTATCAACTTAAAAATTCAGTTTTCCTAATAATGAATATCTTATTCAACACCTTCACTGAGCAGTGTTGGATAACGTAGTTGACATATGCTCATCAATTCTCTCTCTTCCAAAGAGAAGGTGAAAGGAAACAAATCTAAGTCATTGTGAATATCATACAAGGTACCAATCACCTGACCTCAATCCATTGATCCTCAGACAACAAAGGGCTTATTTCAAGACTTACGTAGTGCCTTCATTTTAAGCTGGACACTGGACAGTATAAAATACTATGTCTGATTGCTACCTTTTAAATGTAATTCTAGGTATTAGTTGTCTTGGTAAAATATGTTCATCTGAGAAAAAAAAAAAAAACCCACATCTAAGCTCTAGCCACATGGCTTCATACAGAATCAAACAGGAATCACAGAGCTGCATTACATTTGGAGCCAAACGTTTTACTCATGGCATCTGGCCATAGAGCATCTGTCCTTAGGAAAGGATGGAAAAAGGAATCCAGGGAGGCTCTGCTTGAGGAAACACCAGCATCCCTACCCCAGCCCAGTTCCATGTTTTTACCTGCAGTGTGAATCATGGCTACTCAGGCTATCTCAGGGGAGAAGCCAAGATTCTGTCTTTAGCTTTCAAAGCAGCTCTTCATCTTGCAAGAACGTCAGCTGTTCACTTTGTAACACAACCAGGCAGGAACAGTTTCAGTCCTTGGGCTCCATTAAACCATGACTCAGTAAGATAATTAAATTCCCAAAGATAAAGATATAGAAAAAGGCACCATCACTGTTGACTTTGAGCCTGAATCAAGTTCATGCTGTTTTATTTTTAAGCCACAGAATTTTATTAGGCTTTACATTAAATCAATAAAGAAAGTCTGGACCAAAGTTTGGAGAGCTTTGGAGGTAGTCATAATGGATCCCTTGAAATCCAATTAAATAGGCTCTGAAACTGGCTTGGGACTTCTGCCTTGTTTAGATGAAATAACAAGAGTTTCAGCCATGGTCCTCCAGCCATAATACATTGACTATCCATCACTGATTGGACACCATAGGGTCATATAAGAAAAAAATGTTTCCTTCTCTGAATGTAGTATTTCCAGGTCCTACAATTGGTCTTCCAAGTGAATCTCATAAGATATGAGATCCCATATGTTATTTTTAGTTATTTACATTCTAATCTATTCCAAATATTTGAGGTGAGTTATAGACATATGCATAGTACATCCATATAAGGAATATTAAGTGGAAAAAATCAAGGTGAATATATTATGGTACATACATACAATACAGTGCTCTACAGCCATTAAAAATGATGATGGAACCGTCTATGTTTTGATACAGAATGCTCTGTAAGTTTCATTGTTAAGTGAAGAGAACAATGTGCAAAAGAGGAGTGCTATGCTATAATTTGGTTTACAAAATGAGAGAGAGGAATACGTAGAAACTACTTTTGAAAGGATATATAAGAAATTCTTAAGAGTGGTTGCCTCTGGGGAAGAAAACTAGAGATATTTTATACATCTCCTTAGCTTTTTAAAAAATCATATGCATTTATTACTAATGAAATGACATTTTTAAGAATTAATTTTCTTCCAAACCAAGGAAAAGTAAACTTTGGTAGACACTTTTGGTGCCCCACTCAGATCTCCTTTCAGCAGCTTGAAGTGTTGGATTCACAGTTGACCCCTGCTGGTTCCTTTGCCTCAAGGTGGGATCAACTCTGAGATGCCATACATGCTCCAAGAGCACCCCTTGGGATCAGGCTGGTGCTCATCTCCATCAGGAACTCATCCTTGATGACCTCTTTACCTTACCCTTGACTCTCCTCCAGAGAACACTCTTTCAACAAGCCACTTGCACAAGAATTTCTGATTTGGCTCTATTTCTAGGGAGTCTGGCCAAAGAAATTATTATAGAAGAAAAAGTTAGGTTGTACCAAATATTAAGACTATAAGATCATGTATATGCTGTCATTACATTAGAGTCAACAATAATTTTATTTCCTTTGAAAGTAAAAATGCTCCCACCCTTAAAAACCTTCCACAATTTTCCACCATTCTCCAGATAAAGACAGATGTATTTAGTAAGTTTTACAAGATACTTTCCCAATCTGGCTTCTGCATATCCCTCCAACCTCACCTGCACACATTCCTCCTTACTCTTTCCATTCCAAACACATTGGCCTAATTGCAATCTCTTCCACTTACCATCCTTCTTTCTGCTGGAGGACATTTGTTCATGCTTTTCCCTGGAATGTTCTTCCTTCCATTCTTTGCCTGATTAACATCTACTCCTTCAATATCTCCTCAAACATTACTTTGACCAGAACAAGACCTCTTGTTCCAAGTTCTCATAGTCCCATAGGCTTATTTTCTACAGCACATCTCAAAATTGCAATTGTGAGACTTATTTGTATTACTCTTTAATTAACACTACCTGAATCAATACAAGCCCCCTTAAAAGAAGATCTCAGCTGGTTTTGCTCACTCCTATAATCTCTAGCACCAGGGATAGTGTTTTCCAGGCTGCAAGTGCTCAGTAAAGGTTTGCTGAGTAAATAGATCATGGTTAATGAACATAACCAGCTGAAAGTCAATGCTAAATTTCACTCTGACCTGCTTAAACCCCAGACAAAATAGGAAAACAACCAGTTACTTAATTCCCAATAGAAAAAAAATAAAATAATCAATTACTAATGAGGTAGCTCATCTCTGGTGGTGAAACCAGAGAAAATGTTCAACACTGTGTGCTCACTGAGAGGAGATTTTAATGGAAACACCCTTAAAATTATCCTCCCAATAAATGAAATGATGAATGCGAGCTAGTTGTTTCCCTCATTTATTCTGAACATATTTATTAAGCATCTACTATATTCTGGGTACTCTGTTGTACTCTGGGAAATGGAAAAAATGGTAAATAGAAAGATATAAAATTCCTGTTCTCATGGAACTTAGCTTCCAAAGAGATATTCAGACAAAAGTCAACAAAATATAGGAATATGTGTAAGTGCAATTGAGCAGAAATGCATGCAGTCATAAAAGATTATGATTGATGATTTAGTCTCCACCAGGAGATGGAATGACTGCAGATCTGAAGGCTGAGTAGGCTTTTCCTGGACACAGAGAGGAAAGAAGAGTGTTTGTTCCAAACAGAAGGTATAACACATGAAACTGCCTCACGGAGGAAGGTTGTCATGGTAAGTTTGAGCCACTATGCCTGAGATGGGGGTCTGGAGTCTGGTAAAGTAAGAGGTTGAGCAGGTAAACAAGAGACAGACAACGAAGCAATGTGTCCTGAGACCAATGGAAAGCTATCAAAGGGTTTTTAGCAAGTGGATGACACAATCAGACTTTTATTTCAAAAAGATCACTTGGCATCTAAGGGAGAACAGATTGTAGGGGACCCACAGAGAATATGGGAAAACCAATGGGTAGGGAGTTCAGGTTAGGTGTTGAAATAATCCAGATGATAAGGGATGGCATTTTAGCTTATGGTGATGATGGGAGTATGGATGAAAGGGAGCACATCCGATGTAGTTGGATATCATAGGGCCAAAGCAATTCTCCCCAAAGGGCAAAGAAAGTATGCCAGGTACACAGCTCTTTAATAAATTGGTTTCAACAAAATCATAAGTTTTTGAGGACCTGTAAACTAGAATGGTAATACCTCACAAATGTGCCTCATACTTAAGCTTCCAAGGAGGCCTAGGATTCAAATTTAAACTATTTCTCAAAAACTGAGATGATGACATCCACAGAGCTAACAGTGACAAGCATAGGTTCTCGATGAGCTGGAAGCACAGTTAATAATTCACATCCCATTAGAAAAGACAAAGATTCTGCTGTATATGTTGCATGTATTTATATAACTATAAAGTTATGGATATATATGCTTAAGTTAATTAGAAGTAACTATATAAAGCTATTCCAAAATGGGAGGACTGATCTCCCCAATTAATTTTTTTAGTACCTTTCTTTGTAAAGTGCTCGGGTTAAAAGAATACCTTGAGCTGTCGTTATAGTGACATCTAAGTCAGGTAGAACCAATCATTGCCATTCACTATCAAAGTGACCTTTCCAACTAAGTCTATCCCTTGCACAATGTTATCCAAAGATTATTCCTATTCAGGTGTACCTCACTTCACATGAGCAGAAAGTTTTATAGCTAGCATTTTTGGCCTTTTTTTGGGGGGGGGACTTTTTTTTTTTTTTAACAAGGAACCTTGTATGTAGAATATTAGCCTGATCAATTGATAAGACCAAGGGTTTAAAAGGACAAGTTTGTGGATTCAATTCCTACGTGGGCCAATTAGTCACAAATTAAAATACGATTTTCAGCTTGAAGGAATTTCAGAGGTAGTCTTGTCCAAACAAAATTTTACAGATAAGAAAAGTGAGACCCAAGGGGATGACTTCTCCAAGATCACCAAGCAGTCTAGTGACAGAGTTGTTTTGTTTTTTTTTTTCAAAGACTTTATTTCTTTATTTGAGAGAGAGAGAGAGTGCGAGAGAGCTCGAGCAGGGCCGGGGGTGGGGGGGGTTGGGCAGAGAGAGAGGGAGAAGCAGACTCCCCACTGAGCAGGGAGCCCAATACAGGGCCAGAGCCCAGAGTCCTGGGATCATGACCTGAGCCAAAAGCAGACGCTTAATCAACTGAGCCACCCAGGCGCCCCACGGAGTTGTCTTTTTTTTTAATTTAATTTATTTTATTATGTCATGTTAGTCACCATACGTGGTACGTCATTTGTTGTTGATGCAGTGTTCCATGATTCATTGTTTTCATATAACACCCAGTGCTCCATGCATTACATGCCCTCCTTAATACCCATCACCAGGCTAACCTATCCCCCCACCCCCCTCCCCTCTAAAAGCCTCAGTTTGTTTCTCGGAGTCCATAGTTTCTCATGGTTCGTCTCCCCCTCCGATCTCCGCCCCCTTCATCTTTCCCTTCCTTCTCCTAATGTTCTCCATGCTATTCCTTATGTTCCACAAATAAGTGAAACCATATAAAACCTAATGAAACAAGGCTACTTGCCACCCCTCCAAAAAAAAAAAAAACATTACACAACTATGCTCTTGCATGAATACAAATGAGTCTTCTTATTCTAAGTAGCCAACTGACAGATGTGTTTTATGTTTATGGTTTATTTGAATATACAGAAACTCACACTAGGTTAAGAAAAAGAGGGTTTTTACTGGAAATATGGTAGATGGGTAATATATTCGAGGGGAGGGATGAACAATCAGTCTCAGGGAAATGCCATAGCTAGGGCATCACAAGAGACCATATCAGTAGAAGTATGAGAATTGATTCCCTGGAAATTACCACTGGCCTTTCCACTTCTTCTGACTCAGACCAAAATTAAAATTTCCAGGAGAGAGTGCTGCTTACAACTATCAGGGTCTCATTTATATCAGACCAATAGTTCCAACAAGAATGACTAGAAACCTGGAAATTTTTTAAAATATGTTTGAAGTCATTGGAAAGCTACCAAGGTGGCCAGGATGTAAAGAAAAGCTCAATATTCTGTACCAAGCTTCCCACTGAACAGGTTTGCCAATGTGGAAGCAGCTTAAAGGTGAGAAGCTAGTTAGAAAGTAATAACTAGAGGGTTAAAAAGAAGAACAACTCTTTTGGAAGTCTTAGGGGGGCTGAGTAAAAGTAATATTCATGGTGACTGAAGTAGCCATAACTTGAGGGGCCAAGGTCATGGAGAGGATAAAAGTAAGCTTGACATTTGGCTTTTGCATTCCCGGTTGAGGCCTTTATAAATTTGTAACCAGTGGCTGAGGGGCTGAGAAGCAAAGAGAAAACACAAACTAAAATCCTGGGAGGCTAAGCAGAATTTATAGTGGTCTCACAATAGTGATGAGACAAAAACAGGAGTTCAGGATTAGCCAAACACAGGAAGTTTCACCAAACACCCTAAGGCTTTTCACTGGGAGCCCTGAAGCCCTCTACCCTCAAATTAAGGGCAAACTGAATGTAGATCACCCCATACAAAGGCAAACCCAGCTTAGTGTCAGATCAATCTTATCCTAGATAAAGGTCATCTGCCTCTACTTTAGCTGCTATCCAAAATCAAAACTGTGCCCTTTCTAGAGGCCGATAACATCATCCAAAGTTTCTACAGTGTTTCATACATTTATCTGGCATTTATTTTATTTTATTTTTTTTAAGATTTTATTTATTTATTTGACAGAGAGAGACAACAAGAGAGGGAACACAGCAGGGGGAGTGGGAGAGGGAAAAGCAGGCCTCCCACCAAGCAGGGAGCCCGATGCGGGGCTCGATCCCAGGACCCCGGGATCATGACTTGAGCCAAAGGCAGATGCTTAACGACTGAGCCACCCAGGCACCCCTGCTTATCTGGCATTTAATAAAATGATACCATTAATATGAAGTGATGAGATATAGAGGAGGAAAAAATGGGATATTAGATTATCAAATAGAGCAATTAAAATAACCTTAATATATTCAAGAAAATAAATGGCAAGTTGGAGAGAATTACCAGAGAATTACAATCTACATCAAAGAATCAGAGAGTTTCTAGACCGGGTGATGGGTATTAAGGAGGGCACATGTTGGGATGAGCACTGGGCATTATACGCAACTAATGAATTGTTGAACAACAAAAACTTATGATGTACTACATGCTGGCTAACTGAACCTAATAAAAATAAATAAATAAATAAAAATACAAAAATAAAAATTAAGAATTCAGTAGATAAGTTAACATTAGATTAAACACAAAATGACAGAGAATTAGTCTATCTGAAGATATATCAACAGAACATATCAAGAATGGAACACAGAGCATCAGAGGACTATGAGACTTCTGGAAAAGCTCTAATATTCATGTAATTGGATGTCCAGTAAGGGAAGAGAGAAAGACTGGTGGACGGCAGGAGAAGCAAGTTTGAAAAGAATTTTCCAAAAATGATTTAAGACATCAAACCACAATTTCAAAAAACTCTATCACCCCCAAGTAGGCATCATAACTATAAATATATATGTAATCTAAACCTAGATACATCATAGTAAAACTTCCAAAATCCAATGGCAATCAGAAAATTTTAAAAAGCAACCAGAGGAAAAAGCAGCTTTACCTTCAAAGAATTATAGATGACTTCTCAGCAGTAACAATGGAAGCCAGAAGACAATGGAATGACATCTTTAAAGTACTAAAAAATTTCTATAGCTAAAATTCTGCTTGGGCTTTCTTTGACCAAATGCCCAGTCCTGCATAAGGTTGGGCACTATGGAATAAGTTTCCCAAAGGAAACAGGAACTATAACCAGTAGAAGAGAGAGAGAGAAGAAATAATGCAAGGCAAACAGAAATAAGAATAATCTATGCAATGATTGAATCCTCATGACATCTTTCTGTGGAAGGTAGAGAAATAGTTTGCCCAAGGTCATACCGTGAGCTGTCAAGATGTGACTCAAAGCCAGGTCTAACTTCCAATCCCATACCTTAACCTATACTCTGCACAGAATGCCTTCTAAAGAAGGAAGGAAGGTGGCAGTCAGATTGTCTGAGTCAAACCTGGCAGTCCTGGGATGACAGATGTTGCAGCCTGATCACCCACCTATCCAAAGGGGGATCTTTTTAGACTCCAGGGAAAAAATCAATCTTTCTTAGAGATAAAAACCAACATTTCACAGAGGAGCTGGCAAAGCCTCACTCCTATGTAAAATATGTAGCTTATCTATTTTCCAGCTAATGTGCAAAATTATACTCCCAATAAAGGACCTAACTCAATGCAAGGGACTCATGACTGTCTTGTTTATAAACAAACCAAGGCAACACACTCATCAGCAGAATAACCCAAGTACATTAAATGCACTCCCATGTGAGAATGATAATCATCGTGTGGCCATAATAGGCCAATTCTTCCAATTTGATGATATTATGTCTTGACACACAAAGAAATGGATGGAACTGTATAGCTAATGAAGTTGCTTAAACTCTTGGTATTTTGGTGAATTATACCCGTGGTGAGATGAAATAAATATCCCGCTAAGGGCTTCTCCTGGAACGTTGCCAATGTTCACTCTTCTTTAATGATTAACAAGTCACAGAAGGGTTATTTTCCCACCCTTCCAAATCAGATGCAATAAACATACATTAAAAGAGGACAGCACTTCAGAAAAATTATCCAGACCCTTCAGAATAAACTGATCTACTTGTCTGGCAGAAGTGATTCATTTAGTTCCTGAGTGGTGTTTTCTTATTTTGAGCATCCATTTCACCATCCAAAAACACCCTGTCAAATCAGACTTAGACACAGCCTATTAAAATGTTAAGCTTCACCTGATAAAATATAATTATAGCATTCCTGACATTTTTACATAGCACACACATGCTTCAAGCCAATTTTGCTGGAGTTAAGATTTTTCCTTTAGATGTGTGAATGCATGATGAAGCTGTAAGAAAATATCATTATGTCAAACTCTAATATAGTTGAGAAAATGAATCCAATATAAATAAGAAAACCAAACCAGAATGTGTAGAAAACGAATAAGAATGGAGAACATGGTGACAAAGGTTATGTGTCAAAACACTTAGAAAGCTCATCAAATCAAGCAATTAAATAAACACTAAGGTGGCATTCGCCAGCTAGTTGCTTAAAGGTTTATCAATCAATTTTTCAGCTTATTGGGGCAGTGGTTTATCACCTGGGAGCTTTTAAAAATTGCCAATACTTGACCACATTTCAGGTCATTTGGATCAGAATTTCTGGAGGTGAAATCCAGGTATTGATATTTTTGAAAAGCTATCCTCCCCAGTTATTCTAATGTATGGCCACTGTCAACAATCCCTGCAGAGTTAGTACCTGAAAGTGGTTTAATGGTTAGGTCAGCTTGCTTATACACTACCTTTAAGTATGCATTCAAACCTAGCCATAACACAAGTAACAAAGTCCTTTAGATAAAGCGAGGTATGATAAAGATGTCCACAACTTCTTTGATTCTCCTCCATTAAAAGGATAGGGGGGTATGGATATTTAGTCACTCATTTGTAAGGAACAGAATGCGGCAGAAGTCACAGGATATAATTTCCAAAATTCGGTCAGAAAAAAACAAACCTCCTCTTGCTGTCTCTTGGATCTCTGAGTCTGGGGAAAGCCAGCTGCCACGTGGTAAGGACACTCAAGCTGCGCTATGGAGTGGCCCATGTGGCAAGGAACTGGGGAGGTATCCTGCTAACAGCCATGTGAGCGAGTCATCTTGAAAGTGGATCCCCTAACCCCAGACAAGCCTTCAGATGACCATATCCTCAGCCAGCATCTTGACTTTAATCTCATGTAAGACCCGGAGTCTGACCCACCCAGCTACGATGCTCCTGAATTCCTGACCAACTGAAACTGTGAGATAATAAATGTTCAGGGTTTGAAGCTAAGTTTGGGGATAATTTGTTACATAGAAGCAGATAACTAATACAGGGGGCCAGTCTTCAAACACAGACACCAGATAATTAGGATTGTCCATCAGTCTGTCACTAAGGTATAGCATTAAACTTAACATGTGGTAAGCATTCAGTAAGTATTTGTGGAATAAATGAATGACTGATTGATTGGATGATCAATGAACAATGGAAGAGATGACTGATTGAACAATGGAAGAGGTTTTCCTTCTCTGGTGCTCTAGAGTATCAGAAATCTCTGTTTATCTTGCAAGAATCACCAAGATTTCAGTCTGCACAGAGCCTAAAGTTTGAAAGAATTAAGGTTCCAAATCAACAGAAATGTGTCCCTGGTACTAAAAACAACATATATTATGTCATGCTTCAGCTTGGTAGATCTTTCTCTTTATTTTTGCTCCCTTGGGGAATCTTCATTGCTGTGGATATTGTTTCCCTAGCTTTTCATTTTGTAAATCAATAGGACTTTTTTTTTTTTTCTAAAAATTCTTAATCCAATATTCAACAATCCAATTTCCTTAAATAACTAATTAATTATCCACATGTTGTCACTAACAGCACATTCTTCACTTTACTCATTGCAATCAGCTTCTCACTTCCCACCAAGTCTTTGGAGGACATTATTATTCTCATCCGTTGCTCAAGAGGCACATGCCCTCTTAGTCACACATTCCTTGGATGGAGCTGTTTGTTCTTTTCTTTCCCATGTGGGGAGTAGATGAGCTCTCTAAAACTGTGGTTCCTGAATCCTTTAGGAATCATTTGGCTTATTTATCTAAGTAATCTCTATACCCAACGTGGGGCTTGAACTCAGGACCCCAAGATCAAGAGTCACATTCTCTTCCGACTGAGCCAGCCAGGCACCTTTAAATCCATATTTTTTTTAAAGACTCTGAGTTATTCAAGAAATTATTGCATTTCAATGTCCTTATGCTTTTGTTATTTTAAAAAGGATACACTTCCCAAAAAGTCTATTTCCTATTTTTTGGCTAATGTTAATATAGCTTGCACGGGTATGGTTTTTCTTTCCTTACCCTCTTTCCTGGGGCCTGGACATTCCAAAGATAATTTAACAAATGGGGGCAGGTCACATTTGATTATGTAATTCCAGGCGGGGGAGGGGATAAAAATTCTTTTAACATAGTAATGCCAAGGACTCAGAGCCAGGAGGAGGGCCATTGGGGTAGTTTTAACGGTCCAGGATTGTCAATGCTCTCCTCACAGGGTTCAAAGTTACCATCTACCAGACCCCCATCCCTGCACTCATCCTCAGTGGAACCAGATGTAGCTGAGTGAGTGACATCCTATTTTTAAATATTGAGTAGATGAGGCAGGATATTATAAGAGGAGCAGAAGGGAGTTAAGGTCTACAGTAACCATGAAGGGAAAGCATTTTTTTTTTTTTCCAACCAATACATATGGATTCATCCCTGTTGAGACGCTGGTAACAAAATAGAGTAGAAAGGATGAGCCACTTCCCACCCACACCAGTTGATAATGGCCTCTGTATGGTTTGATATAGGGCTGGACCAGAAAAAGGCATATATTTTTTTAAACTTCTTCTGGATAATATGTGTGTAACCGGTAAATACTAAAATTCTTTAATAATGGGCTGTCCCTGATTCCCCATTCCACTCTTAAGAGTTTAGTTATAGGATTTTATTAACACCCTTCAGTATGAGCAGCCATGAATTATCTACCAATATTAAAGGTAACAGTTTCCATGAACTCAAACATGAAGAAGGATTGAGGACACTCATAACTTAACTATTTTCAACCTGATAGCTGTTTCCAGGGGCAATAATTTGCTTGTAAACCGGCCAAGACACATGAGACCACCTATGCATCTCAAAGATCTGCCAGCCCACACACATGTGTTCCTAACCTGATTGCCCCTGGAGAAGTCCCATCCGTATAAAAGTGAATTAAGCCAAGAGCATGTTCTTCTAAATTCACATCTGTCCTCGGTAAGTAAGAGCGGGGTTGTTTCCCAGGAAGATTTGGGCTATGCATTTTAGGCAGGGCAACATGCAGGTCGGGTGCCCCCACAGACCACGTGGGTTTCATCCTCCCCTGACTGCTGGCAGGAAATTGACTACTCTAATGTGACTGGCACATGGATGCGCAGCCTCCCCCTCCAGGAGGTAGATCAAGTTGACTTTTGAGAAATATGCTTGCTGTCTCTGACTGTGTTTGTTTTGTTGGCAGGCTCACAGAATGCCAAGGCTCCTGGGGAGTTGCCGTCTGGATGACTGGCCAGCAGGGTTCTGCGGGAGGCCTGCCTGCCCAAGCCAAGAGAAGCACATTTCCTTATACAATGGGCTGTTCTTTTGGCTTCTCACCTTCTCTGCCCTTTGTGCACAACTACCCTACGTGCTGCCCCATTTGGGAGTCCACTAAAGTAGAGTTGAGCAACTGGGAAATGGGAGATTTTACTCTCCAAAACTCAAGAGCGAACGGTATGTTCAGTTCCAGAAGTTCACAAACTTTTTTTTAGGCATCAGGGATATGAGGGGATTTTCTAAGGTGATGAGAATCTTCTCCATCTCCACCAGGGTGATGTTTATATGGGTATACGGATTTGTCAAAATCCATTGAATGTATACTTAATACGTGTATATTTTGTTGTATGTCAATTATACTCCAATAAAACTGACTTTTTAAGATGCGTAACTAAAGCCCAATAAATATAATAGGGTTTTAAAATATGAATCATTGGGGGGCACCTGGGTGGCTCAGTCACTTAAGCGTCCGACTCTTGGTTTTGGCTCAGGTTAAGATCTCAGGGTTGTGAAATCAAGCCCCACATCGGGCTCCATGGTCAGCAGGGAGTCTGCTTGAGATTCTCTCCCTCTCCCTCTGCCCCTTCCCTGGCTCACACTCTCTCTCTCTCTCTCTCTAAAATAAATAAATAAATAAAATCTTTAAAAAAATGTTTAAAATATAAATCATTTGGGTTCTAGTTATGGGGGCCATGGAGGAAGCACAGCCTGCCCTGTCTCTCCCATGCACTTAAAAGCCTTGCAAAGAATACTTGAGACAGCATCTGAGGTCTCTGAAAAGGAAATGGTAGCAGGCTGACTGGGGAGGGCTGGAGGGGGGAGGACAAACAGAACTCAAAGCAGGACCAATCCAGCAGTGAAAATCTGGGATTTTTTTTCCTCCACTCGTATCCCCAGCCTAGACCCAAAGGCATGCCAAAACCCAGAACTAGACAGTGGATGCAGACAGTAAGAACTCCCAGAGAACCCTCATTCTAGTCTAATGAGGAAGGATGCCCCTAAAGGTCTGGGGAGGGGCGCAATTTCTCATTTTATGCTTTTTCCATTTTCCAGCACCCTAGCCCCCCACGAATCCTGTGACAGCAGTAGCTACAGTCATGGTGGCCACAGCCAAGCAAGGACCTGAAACGTCTCCATCCCTACTGGTTTTTTTACTACCTCTCTCCTCCCACACCTTGGCCTCAGAGTAAGGCGCAGTCATGAGAAGTGCACGGTGGAGGGGAAAATAAAGCTCCGGATTTCTAATCAAAAGAGCAAGAAGGGAAGAAGGAGCCATGGGAGCCAGAAAGCATTAGGGAAATTGCAGAAAGGAGAATTCTTAAGATCTTACGCCTCTCTTGAGCCCCGGAAAACAGGTCTAGTGCTGAGAGTGTCCCGTCTGTTTTCCCTGGGGGGGTGCCTTGAAATTGTGTGCTTTTTCCCCATCCTGCAGAGTTGGGCAGGCTTTCTGCACCTGCTCGCTAGCTGTCTGCAAAGGCTCACACTCTCCATCCATGAGAACACTGTCAGGAACCCAGACACAAGAGGAGGAAGATGGGTTTGGGAAAGCACTGGGGGTGCCCATGGGCCAGTTTGGGGGATCCACAGACAAGGCATTCCCAGAAGCTCATGAAGGGCTTTCTGATGGAGTCCACAAAGAAGCTAGCAGGATCTGCATGTCTTCAGTGCATTCTGAGCCCTGGTTTCTGTATTCCCAGCCTCTCCCTGGTCCTTGGTCACACAGCTCACCTCAGTATTCTGGATGGAGGAGAGAGAAGTCCTCTTGGGCAATGTCGTACATGGCTGGGAAACCAGGTTCACACTCACAGGCTCTCACTTTCCCCCAATGGAGAACTCATGTACTGAAGGGGTCTCCCTTGGGACTGAGCTGTGCACCATGGAGCAGAGGATAGAGTGAAACTGTTCTTATCCTCTTCATTGTGTCTATTCTTGGGTTTTTTTTGCATCAGCCATATGCTGGGACTTCTCCAATGGACTCCCAGATTCCTACAAAGCTACTCTCTTCAGTGGGTGATTGTCAAAGTCAATGTTCTGTGGAGGGGGCTCCTATAGAAAGCTCCTATTCCACCATCTTGCAGACATCACTTGCTTTCGTTATACTTCCTTGATATTTTTGCTTCTGTTTGAAACTTTCTGTAACTAAAAGCTTTTTAAAAAGAATGAAAAGGGATTCCTCAAGTTAAAATGGAGCTGGAAGACTACAGGCACACTCTGAGTTCTTTCTCTGGCAGTCCTATCTGAGCTAACTCTATCCTCCCCCCTGAAGTTCAACAGCAGGATTCATCCTGTTTGGCCATACTCCTTCGATGCAACCAACTAATACTTTTCAAACCCTCCCACACTGAAGCCTTTGCACCAGGCTGTTCACTGAATGCAAGGAGAACTCATAAAAAAACACCTGCATCCCCTACATCCAATATGAGACTCAGAGTTTGTTGTTTTGGGAAAGAGAGGTGGTTTTCCCTTTTAGGGTGCCTTTCATGGACGGGGGAGGACCTGTTGTTCCCTTGCTCTGTTATCCTTCATGACACATATGTGAGCATTTCGACCCTCCCAGGTCACCAGTCAAATGATGGTCACACTGAAGGTGCAGAACCTGCTAAGGGGGAAGAGAGGTATTTTCCCGAGCCAGACCCACTGTTTGAATAATGACAGAAATAGTCCAGGCCAGATATCCTTGTTGGTCCTACGAAAGCCCTCCCATTTGCCACCCCACTCCACTTCAATTAAGTCCCACTGCATTGAAATATCTCAAAATTCCACATCACAGGCCATCACTGAGAATCTCTGGAGACTGCTGATTTTCCGCAGTGCCCATTTTAAGCCCCTCTTTTATTAGCATCTGGCACAGGGGCCGGCCTGTGGTGGCTGCTGACACTAACACCCCCAGGGGGCACTCAGGAAGTTTTTCCTTGATATTGTCCAATAATTCTCACTCTGTGCTGACTGTGGCTTTCTTCTTCCATTAGCAATGTAATTGTGATTGCCTGGTCTCCATAATGAGCTTTTAGAGGCAACGCGGGGAGGCCACCCGTCCCCTGGGGGCAAAGCTGTCTATCTGCTGGAGTCCAGCTGGGGAAGGGAGAGTGTTTATTAGAACATTGTCACAGGTTGGTTGATAGGAACTTCCAAAGGACTGTCATCCAAAGATCCTCATTAAATGGGTGAACCATAGCACCAGGCTTCCGTGTCTGGGAGTTCTGTTTCCCCACACGAAGAGCTGAACACAACCCTGACCTAGAAATTGTCTTGGCTTTCCCCTCTTCCCTGGACCTTCCTTCTGGGGCCAGAAGGGCAAAGGATAATTTCATCTCCAGCCGCCCGGAAGGAGCTGCCGGGACAGACACCAAGTTCTGGGTTGGTGATTTGACTGGAGAAATGCACCAAGCCCGCACCTTCTAGGGAAAACATGGCAAACGCTCCAGGTCAAGCAGAACTGGAGTTGTTTATCGTTGTTTGGTCTGCTTGCTTGTTTTCTTTGGGTTGGGTTTAGTTCTGTGTCTTCACTGCCGGGACACTGTGTCCGCCTGTGGAAGATCTTTGTCAATATGCTGCCACTCTCACCCATTAATTTGCCTACCTGATCTCACCCCTGCCTAGTCTTCCACCCTCCTGACTCATCTTTCCCTTCACTTGCTTTATTCTGGCCCACCAGCCTCCAGATCTTTGCACATGCTGTCCCACCTACCTGGAAGACTATGCCCTCCTCTCATATGGCTATCTCCCAGCCATCCTTCATGTATCCACATAAGGACTACTTCTGCAGGGAGGCTTCCCCCACTCTTCAGTCTGATTTAGCCTCTCTGACATGTTCTCACAACTCCCCATGCTTTCCCTTCCGGGGATGCCGCACAAGGCTAATCACATAATCATGCAGGTGATCCTCCTTTTTCCAGGCTCTCTTCCATTAGCTTGTAAGCTGCTCTACAGGCAGAAACCACATCTGTCCTGTTTCTGCTAGAAACTCAGTGCCTGGCACATAGTAGACATTTAACAATGACTTGCTGGGTGAATTTGATGGCAAAGGAGCAGGGGAAGGCGCAAGGAGGCAGATGGGGAAGTAAGGCATTTTAGCACAATGATACATAATGAGAAGGGTCTCAAACAAAATGCAGGACGCCTGAAAATTTAAAAAAATGGCTTCCCCACCCTTCACTTCTTCTCACTGCTACTGAAAATACAACACCTTTCTTCTACATGATCTCCTTGGGATCTTACAGTCTTTTGGATTGGCCGGCCAGGCATCGTTCTCCCTGTGCACCTTATTGATTGAGAAGGTGACAGGTTCGGCCAGTTTCCCTGACCCGTTCAAGGTCATTTGGCAGAGAAAAGGCAGCACCTGCACTCGAGCCTAGAGTGTGCAGGATCCACTGCCACAGCACACACTGACTCCCTCTCCTAGCCCGGTCTCCACTCTGTCCCCCGAGGAAAATATTCAGTAACCATTCTTTATCGCTTCTCCACCTGCTCCTTTGGAAGCGAGATCTTTGCCACTGGAGGAGCCGTTAAAATTAGAAGGGAGCTGCTTCCTCTGCAGGTGCTGTAAATAAAGATGAGGCTGCTCTGGTCCCAAAGGCGATTTAACTTTAATTGCATCCAGAACAGATCAGCAAGTGAGAGGTGACTCAGATGTGATTCTTCGGGGGGGGGGGGTCCCTCCTGAAGAATCACGGGGGGGATGACAAAGTATAATAAAGTTTGTTGGGTTTTTTTTTCCCTTCTTTTCGTCCAGTAATGCCATTAAAAGCCAGTTTGCACCCGATGACATAAAGTGATGGGGTTTTGGAGCACAAAGGGGCTTGCCTCCCAGGGCACTCCAAGTGGCCATCAAAGTAAAATGGAGACAAGATCTGCCAAAACACACCATCAACTGGCACCGCTTCACCTGCAGCCGCGTTTCCAAGAATGCGGGAGATGGAAGCAAACGTATCATTCACGCGACATATTTTTATTGGGCACCTACTCTGTGCCAGACACTGTCTAAGGCCCAGGGATGGAGTGGAGCAAAATAAAATCCCTACCAGTGTGGAATCCACCTCCTTCTTATGGGACTGCTGCAAACAGCTGTGCACTGCAAAACCCTAAAGGGCGTCATTCCCATCACAGCTATGGGAATGAGTCCCCTATGTGCACAATGCCCACCTTGCTCAACTGTACACAGCAGGCCTGAATCACCCCCCCACACACACACACTGCTCCTATACTGGGCCAGGCCACCGTCATTTCCCAGTGGAATTGGTTGTTGTACTTTCCTAACTGGTCTCCTTGATTCTACCCTGCCCCTCAATCGTCTTTTCTCAACACAGCAGATCCTATACATGTATCCCTATGAACAAGTGCACTCAGCTCTCCAGGGCACATACTTAGGCCTCCAGTTGCTGGGGGTTTTGAACATGTATATTACCAACTTTGCTGAATCATGCCAAATGCTCCCACCTAAAGCGTTTAAAAGTTCTTGAACCTCCAAGTGCCTGTTCTTTTGATGGTGATCCCTGTAGTCTATGTCTTCTCGACAATGTACAGATGAGAAAAAGTGCAATTCGGTGGCAGCTGTCTCTGTCTTTAAGTCAAAACCCTGTTCTTCCTCAGCCCTGCGAGAAAAAGATGACTGCCGAGCAGTGGAAATTAGGCGAGCTGTCTGATGATGAACTGGCTCCAGGTTAGGTCTAGAGAAGAGTCATTTCCTCTGGGTTTCCACCGACGACTTCATACGTGGAGAACATCCATCACAGGCAGAGCATGTGGAATGACAAGGCCTGTGCCAAAATGTATTCCTTCCTGTTTATCACAAGGAAGATAATCAATCAAGGCAGGGGCACTCGCGGGACCTGTTGCAGAGTGTCTGCCAACCAAGGGGCAGAGCAGACAAGCTGCTAACAGATCTAAACAGTGGCCAGAGCCTTCTTTGTGTGGGCCTGGTTATACCAGCTCATGCCCTGTTCTCAAACCCTGAAAAGTGAAACCATCTCTTCCTTCTTGCCTTATTTGCTTGTTCAACCAGGAGCTATTGAGAGCCTACCAAGCCCTAGAGATTCCACACTGAACAGATGAGGGCCTGCTTTCAAGGACCTTACATTCTACTAGCAAAATAAGTGAAACCACAAGGCATCACTCCACTAGTGTTTATTGAGCACCTATATTGTGTTGGGTGCCCCAGTAAATCTCATGATTTATGACTCTCAATGAGTCATGGTCCCTATCTTCAAGAAGCTTACCATCTAATTTGGCTGACTTCCGTGCATGAAGCAATAGGAACTGTGATAGATATAAAGTACAGAGTACCTATGAGAGCTCAGGCAGAAATATCTAGATCAGATCCTCCATTATCTTTAGGGTTACATCTTGAAAAGAATGGGTCAGGAGGTAACTGATCCTATCACAAAATTAAGCTTATGATTTGCTTCATTAACTTAGATGTCAATATCAGATCTCAATACATAAGCATTCGATTAACATGTTACAAAATGCCTTCGTTCTGTCATTTGTAAAGTAGGGTTTAAAATATCTGCCAGATCTCTCCTATGAAGCAGTTTCCCAAATTTCAGTCATATAAAAACTACCTCCATGATTTTTGCCCTAGCTGGGTTCCTACTGTAAAATTACCTTAACATTTCTTTGTTTCAGAAAATTCACTTTTCAGATCTCAATGATTTATTAAAATATTAACTCAGTACCATAAATACTACTAGTATCACTTGCCACCAATTCTACAAACAGTGAAAATTTTAAAAGAGGAAAGACAAAACCACATGGAATTCTTTCTAGATGCTGTTGCCTGCTAAAGACTAAGAGCCTGTGTCCTGTTCTGTCTTTATTAAAAAGGAAGATTAGCAAGTGGAAGAGAAGTGTTAAATCAGACTAACACCAAACTACGCCTCTTCATTTGATTTAATTGGGAATAAAGAAAGCTGGAATAGAAATAAATTTTCACTATGGGATCCAGTATTATATAATGCTGTGTCTATGTAAAATTTAAAATAAATGTCGAGTACCAGCATATATCACATCTTGGGAAACATTCCTTTAAAGCAACTGGACAAGATGAGAGTATGTATATAATAATAACAATAAAAGCTACCATATATCGGAGTATTTACTATAGCAGTTTAATAGACATAGTTTCCAATCTTCACAAACATTACAGTATACAAACAATGCAAAAGATGGTTATAATCCCCATTTTATAGACAGAAATAAGTAACGGTCCCAGGATCACGAGCTACTGAGTGGCAGACTTTGAATCTAAACCAGGGTCTCTCTGGCTTCAGAAAACATTGGAAAGTCTGAGAAAGAGCAGTGGAGACTCTCCCCTACTGTTGGTGGCGTATAAAACAGAACCACCACTCTGGAAGAGAGTTTGCCTATTTGTCAAAGCCACACGTACACCATACCCTCTGACCCAGCAGTTCAAGAGACCACATTCAAGGGAAATGAATGCATACGTCCGCACAAACACTGGTTTGCAGCCGCTTAATTCATAATAGACAAAAACTACAAACAATTTAAATGTCCCCCAAAAGGTAAGTGAATAAACAAATGAAATACTACTCGGTAACAAAAAGGAATCAGCTACAGACACGGACAACAAAATGAACGGATTTCACAACCATTATGCTGAGTAAAAAAAAAAAAAAAAGTCTTATGCAAATGAGCAGGTACTGTAGCATTCTCTTCATATAACGTTCAAGAATAGCATTATCTAATCTGTGGTGGTGAAGTCAGAATACGAGTTACCTCTGGAGAGGGGAATTGTCAAGAAAGGAGCACAAAGGAACTTTCTGGAGTGGGGGAAGTACACTGTCTCTTGATCTAAAGGTAGAGATTATATTTATACGGTACTTGGACAAGTATATACATAGGTAAAAATTAACCAAGTTATACATTTAAGATTTGTGCATTTTGTTTTTTGTAAATTTTACCTTGATAACATGCTGGGTAGAAAGTCTGTTGCTCGATATAAAAGCAAACATGCCTCCAATGAGAACAATGAGCAAGTTGACAGGCTTTCTTGGAATTCCCCTACATATCAGAGTCAAAAAATGCTCAACTGTACTTGGGATTTCCCAATCTTGGGCCTCTTTCTTAACTTTCTTAACTACATCTCTCCTCCCAAGATACTTTAATATCTTTGAGGTCAGGGACCCTTTCTCACTCATCCTCCTATCCTTAACTGTGTCTTCCATTGAGCCTTCGACATGGTAGTTCTCAATAAATATTTGCTGGCTTGATTTTCATGATTTCAAATGTGATTTATATAGTTATGTCATGATAGTTTAATAAAGAGTTAAACTCAAATTTAAAAGCAACAACTGCAGCTTTATTCTTATTCTTTTTTTTTTAACTCTGCTAAACACATCTTTTATTTTTTATTTTATTTTTTTTAATTTTATTACATTATGTTAGTCACCATACAATACATCATTAGTTTTTTTAATTTTATTTATTTATTTATTTTTATTATTATGTTATATTAATCACCATACATCGTTAGTTTTTGATGTGGTGATCCATGATCCATTGTTTTCGTATAACACCCAGTGCTCCACGCAGTACGTGCCCTCCTTTTTTTTTTTTTAAAGATTTTATTTATTTAGTTGACAGAGACACAGCGAGAGCAGGAACACAAGCAAGGGGAGTGGGAGAGGGAGAAGCAGGCTTCCCGCTGAACAGGGAGCCTGATGCGGGGCTCGATCCCAGGACCCCAGAATCATGACCTGAGCTGAAGGCAGACACTTAATGACTGAGCCACTCAGGCGCCCCAGTACGTGCCCTCCTTAATACCCATCACCAGGCTAACCAATCCCCCCTCCCTCCTCCCCTCTAAAACCCTGTTTGTTTCTCAGAGTCCATAGTCTCTCATGGTTCATCTCTCCCTCTGATTCCCCCCCCTTCATTTTTCCCTTCCTTCTCCTAATGTCCTCCATGCTATTCCTTATGTTCCACAAATAAGTGAAACCATATGATAATTGATTTTCTCTGCTTGACTTATTTCACTTAGTATAATTTCCTCCAGTCCCATCCATGTTGATGTAAAAGTTGGGTATTCATCCTTTCTGATGGCTGAGTAATATTCCATTGTATATATAGACCACATCTTCTTTATCCATTCATCTGTTGAAGGGCATCTCAGCTCTTTCCACAGTTTGGCTATTGCAGACATTGCTGCTATGAACACTGGGGTGCATATGGCCCTTCTTTTCACTACATCTGTGTCTTTGGGGTAAATACCCAGGAGTGCAATTGCTGGGTCATAAGGTAGCTCTATTTTTAATTTTTTGAGGAACCTCCACACTGTTTTCCAAAGTGGCTGTACCAACTTGCATTCCCACCAACAGCGTAAGAGGGTTCCCCTTTCTCCACAATCTCTCCAACATTTGTTGTTTCTTTCCCTGTCCATTTTTGCCATTCTAAGTGGTGTAAGATGGTATCTCAATGTGGTTTTGATTTGAATTTCCCTGATGGCTAATGATGATGAACATTTTTTCATGTGTCTGTTAGCCATTTGTATGTCTTCTTCTCATTTTCAAACTCCGCCTCCTATCCCACAGCCTCCCAATTAGGCCATCATAGTTGGAAGAAAAGGGGAGGAGCCTTTAAAAGGACAAGTCTGGGGTGCCTGGGTGGCTCAGTTGGTTAAGCGACTGCCTTCGGCTCAGGTCATGATCCTGGAGTCCCGGGATCGAGCCCGCATCGGGCTACCTGCTCGGCAGGGAGTCTGCTTCTCCCTCTCCTGCTCCCCCCTCTTGTGCTCTCTCTCTCACTCTCTCAAATAAATAAATAAAATCTTTTAAAAAAATAAAAAATAAAAAATAAAAGGACAAGTCTGGGGTCTCCAAAACAGTCCTCTAGCTTTGTGTGAACATCTCCCAAAGAAGCAACTTCTAAAAGTTCTGTTTGTAAGTATTATACCAAGGAAGATGAAGATAGAAGAACAAAAGTCAAGTTTTATTATTAATTACAAGCCCTATGTCAATAAAGTTAATGGAAAAGTAACAATGCCATACTGGCCACTGCCAATCCAGCTTTAGTTCCAAATGCCAATGAGCTTTGTCCCTAAACAAGAAAAAACCACTGAGCCAACAAAAAATTAGACATTGAGCCTGTAGTGAGTGGTCTTAGAGTGATTAAGCTTGTACAATATAAGCCCTAGTTCTTCAATAATGACCTTGGGGGACATTGGCATGTGGGAAGAATGGATTCTGAGGGGAGGAGCCTGGGAGAAATGCTTTTTATTAAGCCAAGGTCTTGGATGGGCCCACAAGGGTGCTCCTCTATTACTTGTTCAGACAGTCCATTGAAATTCAAGTTGGTTCTTGATGTCCTGGTTCTCCCATTCTGGGAAGTCACCCAAAGACGCAAGCCTTGTAGTAGTCAAAGCCATGGTCCAATATAGTCCCCATCCATCTAAAGGAAGAATACTTAGACTATTGTAGTACCCTGACCCAGGACCAAGGGTGAACACTGAGGTGAAGAGGAAAGGTAGGTATCACTGCATCCTTCTTTGACTACATCTTCTTTAACCACTACATCCAACAGATATGTCTATTTACCTTTTTAAAGAGCATAGCATCAGAGTCAAATTACTGTACCACGTGCCACATACTGTACCAAGCAATTTACATTAACCTATGTAATCTTTATGAGATAGATAGTATCCCCATTTTATAGGTAGGAAAACGGGCCCAGGTAAGTTTATTGACAAAGTTAACATTGGCCAATAAACTATGGAGCCAAGATACGAATGCAGTTTGCCTGACTCCAAAGCCCAAATAAATTTGGAAAGACTGAAATCCCTCAGGTTACTGTAGGAATCAAAGAGATTCTATTACATAGAAATAGATGGAAAGCCTACTAGAAACCAAAACATGATCTTCTATTCACCACTAAATATAAAAGATAATCTTAATTCCTAGGTGAGTTAGTATTATAATAAGTGTTATTGTCAGAGAACACAACTAAAGGGAGCCATCTCACGGACTTACTGTGCCAATTTCAAAAGCTAAGCTTCTCAAAATCCATTGGACATCCAAAGGAGGACCATGCTTATAACATCTTTGTAGTTCATCACTCAATTTTCAGAGCATTTATGGCAGATCACTGTAATATCTTCCCGTGGAATTACATAAAGAATAGGAATTGTTCAGATTTCCTGATTTGTATTCTGAGCACTGTCCTATATGAGGTCAGAAAAAAAAAAAAAACAACCCACAAAGTGAACCTATATCATCTCCCTTTACATGGAAATAAATGAAAATCTCTGTGCTAGAAATATTTTCCCTCTCCTCTTCCTGGGGAATTCGACAGTATCTGCAACACTCATTTCATTACGCACCCTGCAAGTGTTTCACAAGGATAATCACTCAGAGCACACAGGTTAACACAATGCTGATTTTTCTCTTTTGCCAAGTGCTTCTGGCCACCTGAGCCAGGGTGATTCTGCTCTTATCATGGCCTCTGTGGCTGCAACCTAATCTCTCCATCTTGCAACTGACTAACAACTATCCTGTATGAAAGCTCCTGCCTAATAGGTGAAGTAAAAATGTGTTCAAAATGTCAAATGTGTTCCTTGCATGCAAGATCAGAATTTGCACTTGTTCTTAGTTGATGGTTCAGTGAAAGGGAAGACAAAGCACAGAGCAAAGAAGCCATCTGCTGTGGTCTGAATGCTTATGTCCCCCCCGACCCTCATTTCATGTGTTGAAGCCTAATGTCCAAGGTGATGGTATTTGGAGGTGAGGCCTTTGGGAAGGAATGAGGTTGAGATGAGGTCATGGGGATGGAGGCCCCATGATGGGATTTGTGGCCTTATAAGGGGATGAACAGTGTAGAGCCCTCTCCGCCTTAAAGGACCCAATGAGACAGTTGTCTAGGAGTCAGGAAGTGGGCCCTCACCAGACAATGGATCTGCTGGCACCTTGATCTTGGACTTCCAGCCTCCGAACTGTGAGAAATAAATCTTTGTTGTTTAAGCCACCCAGTGTATGGTATTTTTGTTATAGCAACCTGAACTAAGACACCATCACATGAGCTGAGTTAGGGACCATGGCAGAATATAAAATCTCAGAGTGGGTGGTCAGGTCTTAAAATCACAATCATCTTCGCCCACCTCCCTTTCTGAGGGCCCACCACTGGGAATGTTATTTGTTTAACTTAAGAAGATAAAAATGACTACTAATTGAACCTTTACTACAGGCCAGATGTTCCTCTAATTCTCAGAACAATTCAGCAGTGGGTACTTTTAATCCACATTCTGCATGAGAGAGTTCAGGTAATCTGATTTGCTCAAAGTTACATAGCTAGTAAACAGCTGGACCAGGATTGGAACCGAGAAAGTGAACTCCAGACTCCAGACCTTGCAAACCTGCTATTCTCATTGGGCACTGCTGTAAGCTATTGGTGATACTATGGAAAACAATATGGCAGTTCTGCCAAAATTAAAGATGGAGTTACCGTATGATCCAGTAATTTCAATCCTGCATATATACCCAAAGAATTGAAAGCAGGATCTCAGAGAGATATTTATACAACCATGTTCAGAGCAGCATTACTCATAAGAGTCACAAAATGGAAGCAATCCAAGTGTCCGTCGACAAATGAATAGAATAAGCAAAATATGGTATGTATGGGCAATGGGATATCGTTCAGTCTTAAAGCGGAAGGAAATTCTAACACCTGCTACAATGTGGGTATCTTGAGGACATTACGCTCAGTGAAAGGAGCTGGTCACAAAAAGACAAACACTATATATTGTACGATTCCACTTAGATGAGGTACTTAGAGTCATCAAACTGGTAGAGACAGGAAGTAGACTGGTGGTTGCCAGGGACTAGGGACTGGGTGAATGGAGAGTTTGTGTGTAATGGGGACAGAGATTCAGTCTGAACAAGAGGAAAAGAACTCTAGAGATGGGTAATGCTGACAGTTGCACAACACTATGAATGTACTTAATACCACTCAGTACACTTAAAATGTACACAGTCCACTTAACTGTACACTTAAAATGGTGAAGATACTACATTTTATGTGATTATGTATTTTATCATGTAAAAAAAATAATTCAGAAGAACAATTCAATTTGATTCCAACCAAAGAACTCTTGTAGAAACTGGTGGCCAGCTTACAGCCTACTGCTTCTGACTCCAGCCTATAGTGCTCAGTCCACCACCTAATAAATAAAACATGAAATCATCGTGACTCCTTGCCCTCCCTCCATCCTCACATCCAATTGGCCCCGTCATCAATTCTACTTCTCCCATATTTTTCAAAGCATTCTCCACCCTCAGTAATCACATCTATGTCATCCAGACCCTCATTGACTCTTGTCTGCCTCCTACCTCTTGCCTCGCTTCCTCTAGCCATCTTCTCAACAGGAGCCAGAATGATCTCTACAAAGACCCCACTCAGTCCTTTCTGTCCTTTATTTATACAGCCCTTAACTGACTACCAGCTGCAGGATAAAATCCAAGTTTCTTGTCCCTGCATAAAAAGTACAATTTCACTGTGCATCTGTTTCCTGTTTTCAAATGCACCTCACACCAGCTCTGTCCTCCCAATGTTTGGAGATCCCAAGACACTTACAGATCTCTCCTGTACAGGGGATGCCTCAGGCCTGTGTCATTCCATACACACACTGTTTCGCTTGTCTAGGATGACCTTTACCTCCTTTCCACTTGGAGAGCTCCTATTTCTTCTTACATTGCAACTTATGTCACCTCCTCCCAAAGTCCTGTCCTGCCAAAGCCAATCATTCCCTTCTCTAAGCTACTTCTATCACTCATATACACTCATAAAGTACTTAGTTTAGTACCAGTGCATTATAAGCACTCCATAGGTTATGGGTATTCTTATTCTCTTTCTTCTTCTTAAGTGTTATAACTTAACTGTTTACAAGTTCACTTCTACTGCAAGACTGTGAGCATTTAACATATGGTGACTGATTAATATTCACCTCTGTACGTCCATCATCTTAGTATCAAACTCAGCAGAGTAGGTGCAGGAAGAGTAGAGGGTTCAGATCAGCTCTTGTTTGATCCCCTCTTCCTCATCCTCAAGAGAAGAGACTACTAACCCTAGAGTAGCCCAGGTTCCAGGACAATGACGGGGCCCTGGTTACCAGTGGACAAAGTCATTCTCCCTCTACTTGGTCCATCCAAGTAGCCAGATCCTATGGAGAAGCAAGTCTGGTCATCTTGAGCCCTTTTCTTTTATCTTTGTACACATCCTAGGACATGATCATCACTTCATCTCATTGCTATACTAATATTTGGGGGTTTAGAAGTTAATAGAGGTCCCAATAGGTTCTTATCCAAGACCACATATTTCAATCCCTTTTACCAACAAATTTTAAAATAGTAGCTTTCAGTAGGACCTTCATCAGATGATGAAACGGTGACTTGTTTCCTGTTTGCTATTATTTTATGTGAGCATTTCACTCCTGAAATCTTGTGAAGAGGGACTGTTATGGGGTAGGGAAGAATGTCCCAGAATGCCTGGCTGTAATACCTTTTATTTTATATGTTCTAATAGCACCTTGATCCCATCATTGTTTCTAAGACTAGACACCCATGGAATGTCTATTAATTTGCATTTACTGGGAAGCAGAACTTTAGGGGCCCCTGGGCAGTGGTAAAACACTCCCACCAGGGAAGCACGTCTTGAAGACTCTTCCTGTATATGTTCACCACGGTGGGAGAAAGCACACCTAATTTCTGCCCAAGCAAACTGTACTGCCTAGCTCCGAAGCTTTCCACTCATATCTACAGCAGATTTCAGAGGTTTGATTCTTAAGGAAGATTAATAATATATCAGGAACATAAAGGCAACAGGAGCATAAACTTAATGGCAAACATATAATCAATGTTTCATAATGTTTTTAGGATAGGAGGATATGTAAGGTTTGCTCTCTATAATTTCTTTCCTAGACCTCATAAATAAACAATGACTCTTTTTCCCCATGTTCAACTGATTTATAGCCAGATCTTTAAGTAAAGTGCTCCCATTCATTACTAATACATTGCATAATGCACTGTAATAAGTGAATATAGTTTGAGTATGATCATTTAACATATTAATAAAGCATCAGTGTAATTTCAAGCAACAACCCTTTCATTTTACACAAACAATCTCGGAATAAGAAGCAGGAAGAAGCAAGCATGAGAGACCCGGGTCCAAAGGATGGAGACCCCAGACATCCCCATTAGTCACAAGGGAGCCCGCAGAAAATGATGAAGCACCAATCACTAGAGACAAATTCTCAAAGCCATGGCAGCACAGCCTGGGAGCAACCTGCTTCCCGTTCCTTCCTGGGGGCAGCAGGAATCAGCTTTGTTTTCCTACTGCAAAATTCAGAATCATCAACACAGCCGTGGTGCAAAACCTTCCAGGGAAGGCCAGCATAGGTTGTTACTTCAAGCCTGACACAGTGACCTATGTGCAATCTCATGGGAAATTGGACAGGAGCTCTTCACTGAGAACAGAATTAACCCTTGTCATTTAATATTTCATGCCATGCTGGCGGCACCCTAACAAGAACAAATGTCTCCAGCTGAAATGAGGCTTATTTATCCTGAGTGGGATTTAATGATATGGTTGGCGGAACAGCGTGTATCACGAAGCCTATCATACCTGCGGTTGTTACTGTGGTATCATTGCATTTGTCATGCGCTGGCAACAATTAATGCCCATACTTTCTGGGTTTGCAAACACAGGAAAAACAGCTACCGCCCCAGGTTAAAATGGAACATAATTAAACGGGGGGGGGGGGGAATGACTTTTTTTCCCCAGCGGGCAGGTGTACTAAAAGGTAGAAAGTGAATTACTTTTTTATTTAAGATAGGATGACCAGTTTCCTGGGTTTTCAATTTTCGTAGTCTTGCTTCCATTGCTCTTCTCCACAGAAAGAACATCTGTTTTATGAGGTAGGCTCTGGCAGCCCTTCCTCCTCATTTTTCAGATGATGAACTGCATCTACATTGTGATTTATGAGCCTCAGATTTCCCATGGTGAACTTGTCTGGCTGGAGAACTCAGCACTTCTGTTTCAGTTGGCAAAACTTTTTCTGGGCATGCAAGCCTCCGGATAAAGCATACTGAAAATGAGGTCCAATTGGATGGGAAATGGGGCAGAGAGGGTGCTCCTCACCGAAAGGTGTGAGTTGTGACAGAAACAGCTAGTTGCCACCGAAGACAGATTCTTCCCTGGCAGAGTGCAGAATTATTGCTGGGAAGTAGCTGGCCATCTAAAGACTACATGTCCCAGCATGCTTTGTAGCTAGGCAGGGTCATGTGACTTGCTCTCACCAATTGAGTGTGAGTAGAAGTGATGTGCACCTCCTCCAATATAAAGTGAATAAGAAGCAGGTGTGCTTTCTCCACCCGCATTATCACCATCAGCAACAGATTAGAGAGGACTCTGACGCCCAAGAAGAGGGCAGAGCTATAAAATGGA
Source organism: Mirounga leonina (assembly GCF_011800145.1). Lineage (NCBI taxonomy): Eukaryota > Metazoa > Chordata > Mammalia > Carnivora > Phocidae > Mirounga > Mirounga leonina. The sequence continues at coordinate 32,221,282 of NW_023270453.1, forward strand.
AAGAGCCTGGGGTCCCTGAGTGACTTCATGGAATGCTGTCCATTTACAAAGGTCTTTCCATGAGCAAGAAATAAATTTCTAGTGAGTGAAGCCACTGGGATTCCAGGAAATATCAGTTACCACAGTTAATATTATCTTGATTAGTACAAAAAGCAAAACACTTTGGTAGAAAAGAGGACAACACTTGAAGACATGATGATGATCCTGGCTTGGCCATGGTAATTCAGGACAAATCTGTATGCTTTTCACACTTTTCAAATCACCCTCTTCTTTACCCTCCTGTCCTCAGGATGCTGCTCCATCATGTCTAATATATTCCATGTATAGTTAACCATGTCCTCTTCACTTGGTCTTCTGCCATCTTTATCAGTGCCTTCAAAATCCCAGCTTAACTGCATGACCCTTCACCCATACTATTATCTTAATTATCCTCTGGATCTCAGCTCAACATCACATCTTCTGGGGACCCTTCCCTGACTACCCAGATAAAGTCAGGTCCCATCATGATAAACTTTCACTAGGTTTTCTTCCTAGTTAGCACTTAACACAAAAAATAATTTTATTTTTATTTGTGTGATTATTTGATTAATTTCTGTCTTCCCCACGAGACTCTAAATGAAGGCAGGATGTCTCATCATTTTATCACCAGTGCTTGACATATATTTAGCACTCAATAAATACTAATAAATAGATAAATCATATTAAAAAATTATTGAATGTTTCCTATATTGCATTTAATCCCCCCTTCAAACCCTGTAAAGTAGGTATTACTATCCTCATTTTTGATACAACAAAACCGAGATTCTGAGCAGTGAAATACAATACCTAAGGATATACAGCTTACAAGAAGTGGAACTGAAATTTGAGCCCAAATCTTTCTGAATCAAGACCTCCCTGTGTATGAGTTTCCATAGAAATATTTTTTAATCTCCTTTTTCAAAAACATTTGCTTTTAAATAACTCATACATATTATTTTTATAGGCTCAATAAAACTCCCTTTGGTGTATATTTGTTTTTACTGAGGTATAATTTGCATACAGTGATATGCAAATATCTCAACATTTTAACCAGTTTTAACAACACACGCACCCATGCAATCCATATCTCTAGCAAGATACGGAATATTGCTATCAGCCCCATAAAGCTCCCTTGCTCATGTACTTTCAACCCCATCGCCTTCTTTTTTTTTTTTTTTATGTTTTATTTATTTATTCATGAGAGTCAGAGAGAGTCAGAGGCAGAGGGAGAAGCAGGCTCCCCACCTAGCAGGGAGCCCGATGTGGGACTCGATCCCAGGACCCTGGGATCATGACCTGAGCTGAAGGCAGATGCTTAACCATCTGAGCCACCCAGGCGCCCAACCCCATCACCTTCTTATACTCATGAACTTTCAGCTTCATCCCCTTCCATGAACATTCTTGTATGTACCTTTTTGTGGACATATGTTTTCATTTCTCTTGAGTAAAACCTACAAATGGAATTGCCAGGTCATAGGCTAGGTGTATGTTTAATTATTTAAGACACTGCCAAACCATCTTCCAAGGTGGATATACCTTAGGATGCTCACACCAGCAATGTAGAAGAATTCCAGCTGCCTCATATTCTCACCAACATTTGAGGATGTTGATCTTTCTAGAGGGTATGGTGGTACCTCATTATGATTTTTATTTGAATTTACCTGATGGTTAATGATGCTCAGAATTTTCCTATGCTTAATGGCCATTTGTGTATCTTCCTTTGTGTAGTATCTATTAAGTCTTATGCTCAACTTTATTGGGTTTCTTTTAATAAACAAAAAGAAAGGAAGGAAGGAAGGAAGGAAGGAAGGAAGGAAGGAAGGAAGGAAG